>NC_084575.2:35658066-35755566 GCF_033978685.3 Nerophis lumbriciformis
TGTTTAATGATAATACAAGCATGTTTAACACATAGTTAAAATTGTTAAAAAATTAAAGGTGTTTAATGATAATACAAGAATGTTTAATACATATAGTTAATATTGTTAACAAGTTAAAGGTGTTTAAAGATAATACAAGTATGTTTAACACATATAGTTAATATTGTTAATAAGTTAAAGGTGTTTAAAGATAATACAAGCATGTTTAACACATATAGTTAATATTGTTAACAAGTAAAAGGTGTTTAATGATAATACAAGCATGTTTAACACATATAGATTCCTTTCTTTCATGAAGACAAGAATATAAGTTGGTGTATTACCTGATTCTGATGACCTGCATTGATTATGCAGTGGTGCTGATAAGGTCCGCATTTTCGAATGGAGGAGAAAAAAAGTCCTCCTTTCTGTCCAATACCACATGAAAGTGGTTGCTTTTTGGCATCTTATTTGTCCAGCTTCCGTACTCCTCTGTATACACTTTACAAGAAATACATTGTCGGCAAACTCCGTAGCTTGCTAGCTTGTGCACGCCAGCTTTCTGAGACTCCTATTTTGTTAGCGCAACTGTGCAGTCGGTCTTTGGAGTTTTGACGACAGGTATGGCGCCAGAGTCTGTTGAAATAAAGTGTTTCTCGCCTTCCAGTCGGTAATTTTAATGAGCTGGCAGCAGCCAGCGTCATCTCAGAAGACCCTCGGGTGCCGTGAATGTCAATCAAGTGACGGAAGTGACGTCATAGTGAAGATTTATGATCGCTCATTTTTAGGACTATTTTTTTAATGCCTGGCTGGTGATCGACTGACACACCCTCCGAGATCGACTGGTAGCTCGCGATCGACGTAATGAGCACCCCTGATCTACAGTATATGACCGCCCTCTAGTGTTTTAAAATCCATCCATTCATTTTGTACCGCTTGTACCTCTGTGTTGTGAGAGGGCTGGAGCCTATCCCAGCTGCAATCGGGCGGAAGGCAGGGTACACCCTGGACAAGTTGCCACCTCATCACTGGGCCAACAGAGATAGACAATATTCACACACTAGTTTACACAATTTAGTGTTGCCCATCAACCTATCCCCAGGTGCATGTCTTTGGAGGTAAGGGAAGCTCTTGCTGTCATATTTTTTGGATGTGCTTCATTCTGTTCATCTTGGCCTTGTTCACTATGTGGGGAGTCTTTCCATTTTTTATAGTTCTCTTAGTATAAAAAAAATGCCACCTTGTAACATTTTCTCAGCACCATTGTCTCTGGACTAGGGCTGCGAATCTTTGGGTGTCCCACGATTCGATTTCAATATCGATTCTTGGGGTCACGATTCGATTATAAATCGATTTTTTCGATTCAACGCGATTCTCAATTCAAAAAGGATACTTTCCCGATTCAAAAGGATTGTCTATTCATTCAATACATAGGATTTCAGCAGGATCTACCCCAGTCTGCTGACATGCAAGCAGAGTAAAAAGCTTTTGTAATTGTAAAGGACAATGTTTTATCAACTGATTTCAATAATGTCAATTTGTTTGAACTATTAAATGAACCAAAAATATGACTTATTTTATCTTTGTGAAAATATTGGACACAGTGTGTTGTCAAGCTTATGAGATGTGATGCAAGTGTAAGCCACTGTGACACTATTGTTCTTTTTTATAAATGTCTAATGATAATGTCAATGAGGGATTTTTAATCACTGCTATGTTGAAATTGTAACGAATATTGATACTGTTGTTGATAATATTCATTTTTGTTTCACTACTTTTGGTTTGTTTTGTGTGGTGTTTGTGTCTCCTCTCAATTGCTCTGTTTATTGCACTTCTGAGTGTTGCTGGGTCGGCTTTGCTTTTGGAATTGGATTGCATTGTTATGGTACTGCTGTGTAAAATCTATTTTTGAAAAATGAGAATCGATAATGAATCGTACAACGTGATAATTGTGATTTGAATTTGAATCGATTTTTCCCACACCCCTACTCTGGACTCTTCTGTTGTTTAACTCTTGCTGTCTGCATAAGCTGAGGACGTTCTATTTGTTAGAAAACAAATGCATGGTTGCATGCACTGCTGAATGATGCTCAGCAGGTGGCAGCAGTGAGTCAGCTGTGCGGATGTATTTTCAAGGTGAAACTACTACACCTGGACTTCTGTGTCTGCATCTTTGTTTTGTATCTGTTGTTGCTCCCTATCCATGGCATATGGCAATATTATGTCCAATGATAAATATCTAATTGACATAAAATCACACTTCATATTGAGAAGGCAAAATGTTAGTCAATATAACAGTAATTATATTATGGTTTTGGCCCACCAAGCATACTTGCCAACCCTCCCGGATTTTCCGGGAGACTCCCGAAATTCAGCGCCTCTCCCGAAAACCTCCCGGGACAAATTTTCTCCCGAAAATCTCCCGAAATTCAGGCGGAGCTGGAGGGGGCGTGTTGACAGCCTGTTCACACGTCCGCTTTCCCACCATATAAACAGCTAATGATGGAGGGCGAGTTCTTGGTTTCTTATGTGTGTTTATTGCTAGGCAGTTTCATTAACGTCCTCCCAGCGCGGCAACAACACACAACAACAGCAGTCAAGTTTTCGTCCCCCGTAAAGCAGTTGGTCTGCCGTAAACAGCAATGTTGTGACACTTTTAAACAGGACAATACTGCCATCTACTGTACATGCATATGTGACCCACCCATAATGTGTCACATTTTTGTGTTGATTTATTTATTTTATTTTGTGGTTTGAATTCGTTTTTTGGAGCTGTCATTCCACATTTATCAGTATTCACATTGGTCAGTAGGGGGCAGTAGGGCGTTTCTTCCCAATTGAATGCTATCACCTGCAGACCGGAAGTGTCTTGTCATTCTGATGAGCGCGACCAGTCTGTGAACAATTGAAACGTCCTGTGTGCTTTTTCCTCCTGTATAACGGGTTAGTTTTGGTGAATCAACTCACTGAATAATATCCGTGATCTTTATAAGTTTAAGTACACATTCTGATGGTGGAGCCTAACTCTAAAGTGTTTGTGAGTTGTAGTTTGTATTTGTGAATGAATCCAGTGCACAGCTGCAGTAATCAATACACAAAGGCGACGTGAGTGCGCAATGTTTATATAGGAACTTCTGATCCTAATTCAAACTCCCAAATTAGAGCTCCCGTTTTCCTATTGATTTTATAATGTATATTGGTATAATGTGTGTGTTCTGAAATAGTGACAGAGAATAGAACAAGGATGGACAATTCAACCCTTAACTCAACAATGAGTAGATGAGTGTTATGTGTGTGTAAATGTGTAAATAAATGAACACTGAAATTCAAGTATTTTATTTATTTATATATATATATATATATATATATATATATATATGTATACATATATTATATATATATATATATATATATGTATATATATATATAATTCACTGAAAGTCAAGTATTTCTTATATATATATATATATCTTAACCACGCCCCCCCCCCCCCCACCTCCCGAAATCGGAGGTCTCAAGGTTGGCAAGTATGCCACCAAGAGAATCCCAGATCACACTACATGCTAAATGACAGCTATTATTTAGATTTCACATAACAAGCTGCATCACTAACAGGCGCTGGCATTTTATGCAATGGTTCACGCTGCAATGTCATTGGCATAAAGGCTGCAGTTTCTCCTCACTCCAGCGCGTCCAATAGCGTGCCTCGGTGGCCACATGCAAAATGCAGGTGCAAGAAGATTAAAACCGCTTCAATGAGATGAACTGCAAGTGCAGCGTCGGCATTGATCTCTGCAGGGGTTCTAATGGTGTGATCCAGCAGAAGTAGGTCACACACATTGCTAATGTATTTGTAGCTTGTGAAGATGCTGTGCTGGTGTTACTTCCTGGGTTCAACAAACCATCTAGTCGCTTATGTAGCCACAGATTAGATATCCAAATGATCATCTTGAGGCCTCCATAGAGAAGCTAACAGATGTGAAACATTTCATTTCCTGGGAAACTGGAGTATTGCAGCAAACATACCAACACACACATGACATCAGATAATACCATGGCAACCACCCTGCATCTGAAACTGGAGTGGGGCAGGGCAAGATTCCTTCCTGTGGTACCCACATTTTCTGCGCTTATAAAACGTGAAATTGTGGAGCAGCTATTTCAGTGTTTCCCCTATCATTACACGAGGGAGGCAACCTGCCCTCCCCCCTCTCCCTTTCTGACTGACCCATTTCTACAGTCTACCGGGGACATGTGTGGGGGAAGGGGGATGCCCATCCTGCCGCTGCACTGGCAAATCAGTGTGTCGCTATATTATCATACTAATGACTGCACTGTAGACATAAAGGCTGAACCAGTGACAGCTGATCAGTGATCCTGTCGACCTCTGACCACATTCCCTATGTCTTCGTTTGAGTTTACACCTTTTAACACAGATTTAACATTGATGTAGCATTTCTTCTGACCATATGCTACAGCAGTGTTTTTCAACCTTTTTTGAGCCAAGGCACATGTTTTCATTGAAAAAATCCGCAGAAAACATTAAAAAAATTAAACTCAGCAGCTGATATTGACAATACAAAGTTGTTGTCGCAATTGTTGGATATGACTTTAAAGCAGAACCAAGCATGCATCACTATAACTCTTGTCTCAAAGCAGGTGTACTGTCACCACCTGTCACAACACACCCTGACTCATTTTGAGTTTTTTGCTGTTTTCCTGTGTGTAGTGTTTTAGTTCTTGTATTGCGTTCCTATTTTGGTGGCTTTTCCTGTTTTGTTGGTATTTTCTTGTAGCAGTTTCATGTCTTCCTTCGAGCTTTATTCCCCGCACCTGCTTTGTTTTAGCAATCAAGACTATTTCAGTTGTGCGGACGCTATCCTTCTTTGTGGGGACATTGTTCATACCTGCCAACTACTCCGGTTTTCCCGTAATTAGTACGGTTTTCATCAACCTATTCCGGGTTACGGTTGCAGTGATAAAAAATACGGTTTTTCATTAATTAAAAAAAAAAAAAAGGGTGAAAACTACGCGAATTGCACCTTGTGCAGACAAGATTTTTCGATCGGACACGGAGGAATTAGCGATGTAAAAGACCACGTTGGGACAAAAAAACACAAGTCTAATGCCGTTGCTAGCGATACAAGTGGAAAACTTTCAACGTTTTTCGTCGCCCAAACAGATTCTTTGGATGTGATAAATGCCGAAGTTTTATTTATGGAGGCAATAATTGAGCATGGACTTCCAATCGCACTGGCTGATCACATGGGACAGTTAAATGTTTGTAATGCAACCTTTAAAAATCATTACGCGGTGATCGCGGTCCCAAAAATAAACTGTTCTTGCATGATAATGTCCAGAAAAACTCGCTTTATATTACTATAGAGTCCTTTTAACGAATGAGTTTGATGGTTTATCACAAACCTTAAATGAAAGAAGTCCTTTGTTCTCCTGCACCGCATGCGTTTTGGCCTTGCTTCGTGTTTGGTGCGCAATCTTGTCGGCTGTATTTCACAGCACGTCTTTGACAACTTGAAGTGGCATAAAACATTTAAAACAAGTCCAAGTTGAAGAAATCTTGTTAAATGTTGACAGCATAACTACCAAAATACAGAAGTATGTCCTTAATATTTTTGCAGTGCTATTTCTGTTGAAAAGTTAAAATGATTACAATAGAGATGTGATGTGCCACTTTTCAAGTGTCTGATGGCTTAAATTAATTTTCATTAATTTTTCATATTTTGAATTCTTTTGAAAGGCTTACAAAAAAACTACATTTGAATTGTAATTCCATGCTATTGACAGGACTATTAATTTTAATGAAGTTAGCTTACCATGTTTACAGTATGATAATTGTGATAGAAATGTGAATTTTAGGCACAGAATATTTTTTACAATTGAACAAGGCAGTAGATTATACAAGCTTGGACAGAAAGTTAATAATGACACCAATTTTTTTTTAATGGAATTGTTTAGTACTGTTTTACCATTTGTTTACTGTAAAAAGTGTTTATACTGTTTATACTTTCAATTAACAAATTGAAGTCTTGTGAAAGGTTGACAGGATAACTGGCATTAACTGTCAAAATAATTTCAAACTATTGAAGTTAGCTTACAGAATAAACATGTCAATCAACCCATATGATTTTTGCTGTAATATTTTTGTTTTGAAAAGTCACTGTGACTGATAGAAAAGTGATGGTTTTAGCAACATTTTAACCTGTCTGAATGCTAATAATCATTTTGCGTCGGGGGGCGAAGCCCTGAACCCTCCACCAGGACTTTGTCCTGGACCTACCGGGGCCTGCGGCCCTTGGACCCTGGCTACTAGGTTTTTCTGATTTCAAAAGTTGGCAGGTATGCATTGTTGATTGTCATGTCATGTTCGGATGTACTTTGTGGACGCCGTCTCTGCTCCACACGCTGTAAGTCTTTGCTGTCGTCCAGCATTCTGTTTTTGTTTACTTTGTAGCCAGTTCAGTTTTAGTTCCGTTCTGCATAGCCTTCCCTAAGCTTCAATGCCTTTTCGTAGGGACACTCACCTTTTGTTTATTTTTGGTTTAAGCATTAGATACCTTTTTACCTGCACTCTGCCTCCCGCTGTCATCTGCATACTGGGATCACGACAAACCACCGTCGTCTTACACACGTGTTCCCGACATCTACAAAGCAATCAGCTACCTGCTGCCACCTACTGATATAGAACTTACAGCATAATACATTACACAATTTCATATAATTTCACTTTACATCATGTCCGTAAAGGAGTAGGAAGAAGCAAAGTTTATTTAATCCTACCCCTTTCCCACTTTAGAGCGTTTACAAATATTTACATTAATTTACTGACTTTTTTTTTTAATAGTAAAATGGCATCCGTGAATGAGTAATACAACAGTTTTGTAATATATAATTAAGTCAGTCATTATTAACATACTGAGATGAAGAATATCTTATTTTCAATAAGGTTGAAAGTAGAGATGTCCGATAATGGCTTTTTTTGCCGATATCTGATATTGTCCATATTGATCTATTCTAGGCCCCATCCTGTTTTCACTTTACCTTCTCCCTCTTGGAGAGATTTTTAAGAGGCATGGAGTGTTTTATCACTTTTATGCAGATGACTGCCAAATGTATATGCCAATTTCAAAAGGCCACGGCCCCCTGACTCCCCTTCTCAACTGTCTTTGCCACATCAAGGCTTCGTTAGCCCAGAATGTTTTAATAATGAATGAGGGAAAAACGGAAATTTCCATTTTTGGTTTTGCCCTCACTGACTTGAGACCATTGCAAAATGATGTGCGTCTCAAAGTCACCAGTCTTGGCGTCACTATAGACAGCCATTTTAAACTTGACAAACAAGTCAATGGCGTTCTAAAATCGTGTTTTTAGCATCTTCGTCTTTTAGTAAAGGTAAAACCGTTTTTATCTTTTAACCTTTTTGAACAAGTGGTGCATGCTTTTATTTCAAGTGGCCTGGACTACTGCAATGCACTTTATGCTGGTATTAGCCAGAAAGCTCTCTCCCGGTTGCAGTTAGTCCAGAAGGCGGCAGCAGGACTTTTAACAGGGTCGGAGAGACATGAAACAAAAACCTTTATGTAGGTGTGACTTAGACCTAGATTTCATAATAGTATATTCTCGGGCAAAAATCAACAGGAAGTTGGCAATTCCCCCTTCAAGACAAAAAAGTACTAAAAACAGTCACTTTTGCCTCTTTGAGCTGTAATTTGACCCCTTTAACATGCTTCAAAACTCACCGAACTGAACACACACATCAGGACTGGCAAAAATTGTGATCTAATAAAAAAACCTAACCCCAAATCTCAAAATTGTGCTCTAGCGCAATTTTTTAATGAAACGCACAAAAAACTGCTCCTCGGATGAAAAAACTGACAAAACTGCCTGTAACTCTCCCTGGGAAGGTCGGAGAGACATGAAACAAAAACCTCTATGTAGGTCTCACTTAGACCTACATTTCATAAATTGACAACCCCCAGCAAAAATCAACAGGACGTTTGCTATTCCCCCTTCAAAACAATTTTTTTGTAAAAACCGGTCACCTTCCTTCAAAAACTATCTCCTCTGAGCGCGTTTGTCGTTTCGGCTTCAAACTAACACAGGAGAGAGATTAAACCCTTGTGTATAAAATAACAGAACAGTGTTTTAATACCTGCTCCGGTTTTGATTTTATGACCCTTCAAAGACCCGCTGCGCTGATGCTGCTGCGCTGCTGTTTTTTTAAGATGGCTGCTTAAAAGCAGGAAGCACCAACGTGCCCACACAATGCAGACAAGGTAGGTACACTAGACAAAAGTATTGGGACACTTCAGACTAAAAGTAGACAAAAGTATTGGGACACTTAGGACTAGCACCTGCCAAATACGCGGCCCCGACCAATGCTGCTTGCAGCTTTAATTTTACAATTGATTTTTAAACCTTGCTGTTTGTTTTTAAAACTTTACATGATCTGGCCCCTCAGTATATCTCGGACCTCATCCAAATTTACACTCCTGCACGTGCTCTGAGGTCCGAGAGCCAGCTCCAGCTCGTGGTGCCCAAGACCAGACTTAAATCCAGGGGAGACAGGGCCTTCTCTGTGGTCGGCCCTAACCTCTGGAACATTCTGCCCCTCCATGTTCAAACTGCTCCCACAGTAGAGTGTTTTAAGTCTCGTTTTAAGACCCACTTTTATTCTCTGGCTTTTAACACTACGTGAGTTGTGTGGTCTTCTGTCCTCTGTTGTCCTCTGTGTTTTTTTTATACATTTTGATTTCTATTTACTGTTTTAATTGGTTTACCCTTTAAAATCTTTTTTAGTCATATTTATTTTGATATTGTTTTTATATTTATTTATTTATTTTGATTTTATTCAGTCATTGGTAGAGCTAAGGCATACCTGCCAACTACTCCGGTTTTCCCGTAATTAGTACGGTTTTCATCAACCTATTCCGGGTTACGGTTGCAGTGATAAAAAATACGGTTTTTCATTCATTAAAAAAAAAAAAGTTTTATTCACGAAATCGCGTAACAACAATCACAATCGACGCTGCTTCCCGTAACTTCCTATCGAGCCATTCCGAATGCCAAGCACGAGGCACCTGTTGCCCATTGTTTCCAAACGAGCGAACGATCATGGAATCAGCCGGGGAAAAATCGCAAACGAGTCTTAAACCGAAAAGAAAACTGCAGTCATTCCGTGAAGAATATTCAAAAGCCTATCCAGGAATAATTATCCGTTCCAAAAAGGGTGAAAACTACGCGAATTGCACCTTGTGCAGACAAGATTTTTCGATCGGACACGGAGGAATTAGCGATGTAAAAGACCACGTTGGGACAAAAAAACACAAGTCTAATGCCGTTGCTAAATTTGGATTTTAGCCACAAAAAGGTAATGACACCAATGTTATCTATTGGAATTGTTTAGTACTGTTATACTGTTAAAAGTGTTTATACTATTTATGCTTTCAAGTCCAAGTTGAAGAAATCTTGTTAAATGTTGACAGCATAACTACCAAAATACAGAAGTATGTCCTTAATATTTTTGCAGTGCTATTTCTGTTGAAAAGTTCAAATGATTACATTAGAGATGTGATGTGCCACTTTTCAAGTGTCTGATGGCTTAAATTAATTTTCATTAATTTTTCATATTTTGAATTCTTTTGAAAGGCTTACAAAAAAACTACATTTGAATTGTAATTCCATGCTATTGACAGGACTATTAATTGTAATGAAGTTAGCTTACCATGTTTACAGTATGATAATTGTGATAGAAATGTGAATTTTAGGCACAGAATATTTTTTTACAATTGAACAAGGCAGTAGATTATACAAGCTTGGACAGAAAGTTAATAATGACACCAATTTTTTTTTTTATGGAATTGTTTAGTACTGTTTTACCATTTGTTTACTGTAAAAAGTGTTTATACTGTTTATACTTTCAATTAACAAATTGAAGTCTTGTGAAAGGTTGACAGGATAACTGGCATTAACTGTCAAAATAATTTCAAACTATTGAAGTTAGCTTACAGAATAAACATGTCAATCAACCCATATGATTTTTGCTGTAATATTTTTGTTTTGAAAAGTCACTGTGACTGATAGAAAAGTGATGGTTTTAGCAACATTTTAACCTGTCTGAATGCAATCAATCATTTTGCGTCGCCTGAACCCCCCACCAGGACTTTGTCCTGGACCTACCGGGGCCTGCGGCCCCTGGACCCTGGCTACTAGGTTTTTCTGATTTCAAAAGTTGGCAGGTATGCTAAGGATAATATTTGAATATTGTTGTGCAGCACTTTGGAAACATTTGTTGTTTAAATGTGCTATATAAGCAGAGGTGGGTAGTAACGCGCTACATTTACTCCGTTACATCTACTTGAGTAACTTTTGGGATAAATTGTACTTCTAAGAGTAGTTTTAATGCAACATACTTTTACTTTTACTTAAGTATATTTATAGAGAAGGAACGCTACTTTTACTCCGCTACTTTTATCTACATTCAGCTCGCTACTCGCTACTAATTTTTATCGATCTGTTAATGCACGCTTTGTTTGTTTTGGTCTGTCAGACAGACCTTCAAAGTGCCTGCCTTACTGGTGACGTTTCACTCCGTTCCACCAATCAGATGCAGTCACTGGTGACGTTGGACCAATCAAACAGAGCCAGGTGGTCACATGACCTGACTTAAACAAGTGTAAAAACTTATTGGGGTGTTACCATTTAGTGGTCAATTGTACGGAATATGTACTGTACTGTGCAATCTACTAATAAAAGTTCCAATCAATCAACCAAAAGTGTGAAGGAAAAAAGATACTTGTTTTATTTCAACCGTACCGTCAAAAGCCTTAAGACTGACCGCACATGAGGACGTTCCTGTCTTCACAATAAAAGTGCCGCGCCATCGCGCCTGCGCTTTCAAAACAAGAGTCTCCGAAAGCCAGCGTAAACAAGCTAGCAAGCTACGGAGTTTGACGCCAATATATTTCTTGTAAAGTGTATAAAAACGAATATGGAAGCTGGACAAATAAGATGCCAAAAACCCACCACTTTTATGTGGTATTAGACAGAAAGTAGGAACTTTTCTTCTCCTCCATTTAAAAACGTGGACGTTGTCATCACGACTGTCTGATTACAATCAACGCAAGTCATCAGAATCAGGTAATACACCAACTTATATTCTAGTCTTCATTAAAGAAAGGAATCTATATGTGTTAAACATGCATGTATATTCATTAAAACACCTTTAACATGTAAACAAAAACAGCAAAATAAATACTTATAAATTATATACTGTATATATCAATGTATATGTATGTATATATATATATATATATGAGTGTGTATGTTACTCATCAGTTACTCAGTACTTGAGTAGTTTTTTCATAACATACTTTTTACTTTTACTCAAGTAAATATTTGGGTGACTACTCCTTACTTTTACTTGAGTAATAAATCTCTAAAGTAACAGTACTCTTACTTGAGTACAATTTCTGGCTACTCTACCCACCTCTGTATATAAGCAAAGTGGATTGGATTGAACAATGCAGGGTGTTTAGTTGTGGTGAGAAGTAGTGCACTTTCAACAAGCTTCATGTTGCCATCAGAAGATAGTTGTGCTGCTCTGAGCTTGCATGGCCATTGGGGGCGTGGCTGAGGAACTTGACTGACAGCGGGGAGAGCCAACAGGCCACGCCCCCTTTAGCAGAAAAGAAAACCTGTGATGGAGCGGCTTGTTGACGTTTCACAGACAACTGACTTGGAAATGAGGAAAGAAGAAC
The DNA here is from genome assembly GCF_033978685.3 of Nerophis lumbriciformis. Taxonomy (NCBI): domain Eukaryota; kingdom Metazoa; phylum Chordata; class Actinopteri; order Syngnathiformes; family Syngnathidae; genus Nerophis; species Nerophis lumbriciformis. The sequence goes on from NC_084575.2 coordinate 35,669,823, forward strand.
GGTTAAAACCGCACTGCAAGCAGTATGAAGTAATAAATATGTTTTGACGTATATTTGAAAAGGTTACATTGTTGTGACTTAGCTGCGATGTCGTCATCGCACGGTGCATGCGCAGTGGGACTTGTCAGTGTCAGCACCGTCTTTTCGCTGCCGCTGAAGCATGTTTGGTGCGTGCGCGCGCACGTTGCTCGACTGTTTCGCGCGTGGGCTCCAGAGCTCTGAGAGCAGCGGCGATGATCCACGACGTCCTCGACTTGGAATTGTAGTCGTGGAAGGAGTTGGCGGCAAAGGCGCACAATGGCCGTGACGGCTGCAGCAGGAGGCGCGCGGAAGGACTGCCGTCTCGCGAGCCGTCAGCGCGTCTCGTGAAGCGCACACGCGTGTTTTTTGTTTTTTTTGTAACTCTTTTGGCCAGAGACTGCATGGCCAGCTGCATCGTGAGGGGATGAAGGCGAAGTGCACTTCCTGTCAGCTTGCATGCTTCTTGCACATCTGGATGAAGGGAAGTTGTCAGGGCTTGAATATTCCCACTTTTAATGCTGCCTTCACGTGGAGACCCCACAGGGTCTCTCTGGGGAAGATGCTTTTCTTTTTCTTTTCTTTTTTAAAAATAACTTAAACTATGTTTCTTCTGGATGGGAATTGTTCTGAAGGAATGGAGAGAGGAATGCCTCAGAAGAAGATAGTGTACTGCATATCCCTCACGCTAGTGAAGAAAGAGACATTGGAGGACGGGGGCGACGCATTGGAGCCTCAGCTGGTAAAAATCCCCAAGCTGGGGGCCTTCCGGCGGGAAGCCTCACTGGAAGCCCAGCGCAGCATTTGTCTGGAACAAGTGCAGGAAGCGGAGGTGGAGTCAGATGACTTGTCAACACAAAGCTCCATGAGGAACTTCAGGACCTTCAGCACAGGCCAGCTGGAGTTGGGGAGGCTCAAGTTCTCTCGCAAGCAACGGGGCCGAATGACGAAGAGGGAAGAGCCTGCGAAGTGTCAGGAATCACAGTCATCTGAGGAACACATTTGTACCAAGACAAACTCTGCTAGGAATGTAGTGAGTAGCAGCGTGATGAAGATGAAGACACTTTTCAAGTCAAAGAGTTTGGAAAAGAGGAGTCCTGAGTCGCTGACAACCTCAGACTCACCTCAGCAGGAGCCTGGCCTGCTGCGACGCAGCTTCAGCTTCCGACACTGGACGAGCGGTGATTTGCTGCGTCTGCACGCGCTCACAAAGGACAAACATCACAACAGTTCTGGCTGCATTGGTCATGATGCTGCATCTAAAGGACAGAAGGCTGAGCTCCAGAGGCCTGCCGGCCGCCCTCATGCTGGCACCAGACAGAAAAGCCAGACGTTGGAGGTCGGTGCAATCCTTAACAAGACAGACTCCATGTCTGAGCTCAGCTGTGTTAAGAATCGCACGCTGGACAACAGCGACCTGCAGCTCCTGGCTGCACAGAGGGATGGGTGTGCGCTACTACGGAATGGAGAAGAGCATTCCGGCGAGAGGCGGCTAATGCGGTTCTTCAGTGGCATCTTCTCCCGCAGGGACGACACCTCTACCCTCGTACCAGCGGGAAGCCCCAGCAAAGTCAGATCCCTGCGCCAGAGGATATTGCCTTTGCAGTCCAGCACAGAAAACGTGAACGGAGGAAGCACAGTTGGTAAAGAAGCATCTTTGTGTGTGTGTATGTGCTTTGGGAGGTTAGTGTGTGTTTAGGACAGCAGGGTGTTGTTTGCTTGACAAGCAGCCGCTCCTGTTTGTGTTTCCTTACTTGGAGATGCATTTATTTCAAGTGCAAACAGCAGGCGGGCCAGGTTAAAGAAGATCCCATTGGTTCCGGGCCTTATCGTAGTAAACAAATGTTTGCGACATAGGAGTATATATTCTTAGAGTATTAAACATAATGGTATCTGCTTTCTAAATGTATTTGTTTTAGTTTATAGAGCCCTCTCAGTGTTTCCCACAGGACAGGCATCTATTTGTGGTGGTGTGGTCGGGGGGCGGCGGCGGCGGCGGCAGCGGCGATGACCAAGAAGAACGCGGAGTTGGAATATAATTACACCATTTTATGTACATATTTATATACAGATTTGAACAATTAGTGATTCACTGAAATATATTTATTAATTGTGGTTCTTACAAAAAATATATCTTATAAAATATAAAAGCTAAAATGTCTCTTAAAGCTCTGCCCCTTTAATTAGTGAATACTAAATAATTTAACTTTCTGTGGCAGAGGTGTCCTGCCACAGTCAGTCAACCTCCTCCTCCTTCTCCTGCTGCTGAACAGGTCGCACCTGTGGTCCGGACTGTAGGCCTACCTCCTCTCCAAGTCGAGCCCTTTTCGGCCGTTGAAAATATTTTTCTATACTCATCTGTGTGAAGGAGTGAACATCCAACATTAGAATTTATTACTAACGAGCAGAAGCGCTCTATGTACAGTGCCGTCTAACCAGCAGCTCAACACATGCAGGGTTCAACGTTAAGGTTTTTTTCTACTTGCCCGACTTCTCAAATCTACTTGCCCCAATATTTTTACTTGTCCTGCCTAGGATTTTTTCTGGCTGTGTAGTGTTCATGGCTTATATCTTACTAAAATCCTTCCCGTTGACTATTTACAACACTACACAGTATTTATTATTATTATTATTATCTATAATTACATTTAAATGGCATTGCATACATGTAAAATTAAATGCTATTTGACATTATTTGACCAGTAGCAGTTACACCCATCTGAACAGGTCAGCCACCTGTTTAAAGCCCGATCACAGTTGAAATCTTGAAATGAAGGGCCTTTAATGGCCAAAACATTAACCTGGACAACATTTTAACAGCTGGTTGGCTCAGATTTTATTATTTTCATTGCATTCACATGCTGCAGTGGACAGTGGACAATTTAGCTTCAGTCCATGTGTGTTTATTGACAACAGGGTTATAACCTGGACACGTTAGCTCGTCGGTAGGGTAACACGTGACTGTTATTACGTGCGTCTGCCCCGGCCCACGAGTCAAACAGCGGCGGTGTTAATGAAGCAGCGGATTAACGTTAAATATATGACGAGCCGCGAGCGATGCAGCTATAACATATCTACCTAGAACCTATATTACCCTCGTATTTTGATCCCGTTTCGTCCGTCCGTCCGTCCCTCTTCTTCTTCTTCTTCTTCTTCTTCTGGCCCACCAGGTGAATTAAGTGCTATTGGTGGAGTTACCGCCACCTACTGCACCGGAGTTGTAACTACAAGCAGCATTCACAGACAGTCCAATTGCTCTTATGAGTGGTCGAGCGAGTCAAAAGCCGAAAAATCCATTTGTGGCGGACGTAATTCTTTCGTGGCGGGACGCCACAAATAAATGAATGTGTGGGAAACACTGCCTCTAAACATGAAAGGACACCCATATATTCACCTTGACACTTGTTTCACCCAAATGTAGTGATTTCCACATGAACAGAATCACAGACGGAATCACAGAATTGGCCAATAAAAACAATCGACTGTCAAACACGAAATATCCCGGAAAATAATACAAATACAAATGTGGCTGAATTGCTATCATCATGAGTAGAAGGAATGGAAATCATATGTCCGGGAATGCTCATTTGTCCCCGAAACACTTAGACAATTCCATATGCTGATGTCAGGGCTGTGTTATTGTTGATGAAGATGAAGTGCATCTTTAATCAACAGAGTTCATCTCCACTTTATCTAGACAGCTGCTGATTCCTGCTAACAGTCTTATTTTACTTGACGATTTATTGACCTACAAATTATTGCAGATAAATGATATTATTGCCATGGTTTTTATGACACCAAATTAACCATTGATGTAATGATAATACATACCGTATTTTTCGGACTATAAATCGCTCCGGAGTATAAGTCGCACCGGCCGAAAATGCATAATAAAGAAGAAAAAAAAACATATAAGTTGCACTGGAGTATAAGGCGCATTTTGGGGGAAATGTATTTGATAAAAGCCAACAGCAAGAATAGACATTTGAAAGGCAATTTAAAATAAATGAAGAATAGTGAACAACAGGCTGAATAAGTGTACGTTATATGAGGCATAAATAACCAACTGGTATGTTAACGTAACATATTATGGTAAGAGTCATTCAAATAACTATAACATATAGAACATGCTATATGTTTACCAAACAATCTGTCACTCCTAATCGAAATCATATACTGCAGATTACAAGCTGGACGTAGTGAAATATGCAGCAGAAAACGGCAAGAGGAAGCGGCGCATACCTTTGGAGTTGGCAGAGTTGTTTAGAAGCGACACCGAGGAAGAAGATATCATGGGATTTAGCGATTAGGAGTGACAGATTGTATAGCATGTTCTATATGTTATAGTTATTTGAATGACTCTTACCATAATATGTTACGTTAACATACCAGTTGGTTATTTATGCCTCATATAACGTACACTTATTCAGCCTGTTTATTTATTTTAAATTGCCTTTCAAATGTCTATTCTTGCTGTTGGCTTTTATCAAATACATTTCCCCCAAAAATGCGACTTATACTCGAGTGCGACGTATATATGTTTTTTCCTTCTTTATTATGCATTTTCGGTCGGTGCGACTTATAATCCGAAAAATACGGTATGTTCCCCTACTGTCCAAATAACTCTAAATTAAGTCTTTGTTACTTAGAATATGTTCCCCATACTAAAGTGTTACCAAAAACATATAACTTTGTCTTGAATTTGAAAAAAAAAAAAGAAGGGTTCAGTGAATGCACATATGAAACTGGTGGGGTTCGGTACCTCCAACAAGGTTAAGAACCACTGGTTTAAGCAGATGTATTATAAGATCATATGCAAAAAAAACTTAAGTGTGGCAGATTGCAAGTGAGGAATACCAACTTGACATGACTGTCAAACATTTGCAGCACGTTTAAAAATGCTAACTATTAAATGGCAGCATGTATTGAACTACACTTTCTGTGAGCACACGCTATGTTGCACTGTTTTGTTTACACTGACCTGGCTTGTTCACCAAACGCAAAGTGAGTGTGGACTGTGGAGTGGTTATGTTTCAAGTGAGCGTGCAGGTTTGTTGGATTCGTGCACAATTCCTGCACACTCTGGCTACTCGGTGTTGATAGGCTCATCTTGTTCCAAGGGTTTAAAGTGAAATATTCTCACACTGGCCTTTGGTTTGGTGATCATTTTGTCTATGTTAGCTGTTACATGCTAATTAGTTGTGATGCTAGCAGGCCCGCCTCGCCGCACAAAGAGTCAAAGACACTTAATGATGACAAGAGAATTCACCCCCTTCTCTTCATTTTGCTATGGCACAAAGGTGCGTAGCTGCAGTAGTGCATGCAAGCACACCGCTGGGAGATGTTACTGCTGTGGTGTTGCAAATACACAGTTAAAGTTGTCATTCTGTCCACGAGTCAAGTATTGATGGACAGCAAAGCCATTCAGCCGTCGTTACGCATCTCACATGGCAGGACCAAGTTTATTTGCTTTTGCTCCTCTGGAAGGAAAAAATCAACCGTTTGGGGTTCGGTTTACTACAGCTCCCTTTTTCACATGATAACGCACAAATTTGCGAGATCTCATAAAAATCTGCACTACTTTGCTGCATGGCGGGACCGCAACAATGCGCATCAGAGATGGGGCGGTGGGGATTGGTGCAGATGTTCCATGGCAGCGATGTTCAGCAGCTGTTGCACATCCGGGGTGAAAGCTAAGCATTGTGCTCAGTAGAGTCTGGAGACACTTTACCATCCTGTGGCGACATTTCTGGCAAAACCTGGTTCCAATTGGAATTCGTGCACCCCCTGTGCGCCTGCGTATGAATCCAGAGAATGCAAAAAGTATAATTGTGCATTGATGAACTCTTTCACACGAGTTTAATTGTTCCACTAAATAACTATATTTTTGTATTTTGACATTTATTTTACGTGTTTCATACGACAAAGGATCAAATGTATGACTAGGTCAATCAGGAGTGTGCAATTGATGACACCCATGAAACATGATTGTTTTTTATGGCACCATAAAAAGCATCCATCCATCTTCTTCCGCTTATCCGAGGTGGGGTCGCGGGGGCAGCAGCCTAAGCAGGGAAGCCCAGACTTCCCTCTCCCCAACCACTTGGTCCAGCTCCTCCCGGGGGATCCCGAGGCGTTCCCAGGCCAGCCGGGAGACATAGTCTTCCCAACGTGTCCTGGGTCTTCCCCTTGGTCTCCTATTGATTGATTGATTGAAGCTTTTATTAGTAGATTGCACAGTACAGTACATACAGGTAAAAGCCAGTAAATTAGAATATTTTGAAAAACTTGATTTATTTCAGTAATTGCATTCAAAAGGTGTAACTTGTACATTATATTTATTCATTGCACACAGACTGATGCATTCAAATGTTTATTTCATTTAATTTTGATGATTTGAAGTGGCAACAAATGAAAATCCAAAATTCCGTGTGTCACAAAATTAGAATATTACTTAAGGCTAATACAAAAAAGGGATTTTTAGAAATGTTGGCCAACTGAAAAGTATGAAAATGAAAAATATGAGCATGTACAATACTCAATACTTGGTTGGAGCTCCTTTTGCCTCAATTACTGCGTTAATGCGGCGTGGCATTGAGTCGATGAGTTTCTGGCACTGCTCAGGTGTTATGAGAGCCCAGGTTGCTCTGATAGTGGCCTTCAACTCTTCTGCGTTTTTGGGTCTGGCATTCTGCATCTTCCTTTTCACAATACCCCACAGATTTTCTATGGGGCTAAGGTCAGGGGAGTTGGCGGGCCAATTTAGAACAGAAATACCATCATCTGTAAACCAGGCACGGGTAGATTTTGCGCTGTGTGCAGGCGCCAAGTCCTGTTGGAACTTGAAATCTCCATCTCCATAGAGCAGGTCAGCAGCAGGAAGCATGAAGTGCTCTAAAACTTGCTGGTAGACGGCTGCGTTGACCCTGGATCTCAGGAAACAGAGTGGACCGACACCAGCAGATGACATGGCACCCCAAACCATCACTGATGGTGGAAACTTTACACTAGACTTCAGGCAACGTGGATCCTGTGCCTCTCCTGTCTTCCTCCAGACTCTGGGACCTCGATTTCCAAAGGAAATGCAAAATTTGCATGGTTGGGTGATGGTTTGGGGTGCCATGTCATCTGCTGGTGTCGGTCCACTCTGTTTCCTGAGATCCAGGGTCAACGCAGCCGTCTACCAGCAAGTTTTAGAGCACTTCATGCTTCCTGCTGCTGACCTGCTCTATGGAGATGGAGATTTCAAGTTCCAACAGGACTTGGCGCCTGCACACAGCGCAAAATCTACCCGTGCCTGGTTTACGGACCATGGTATTTCTGTTCTAAATTGGCCCGCCAACTCCCCTGACCTTAGCCCCATAGAAAATCTGTGGGGTATTGTGAAAAGGAAGATGCAGAATGCCAGACCCAAAAACGCAGAAGAGTTGAAGGCCACTATCAGAGCAACCTGGGCTCTCATAACACCTGAGCAGTGCCAGAAACTCATCGACTCCATGCCACGCCGCATTAACGCAGTAATTGAGGCAAAAGGAGCTCCAACCAAGTATTGAGTATTGTACATGCTCATATTTTTCATTTTCATACTTTTCAGTTGGCCAACATTTCTAAAAATCCCTTTTTTGTATTAGCCTTAAGTAATATTCTAATTTTGTGACACACGGAATTTTGGATTTTCATTTGTTGCCACTTCAAATCATCAAAATTAAATGAAATAAACATTTGAATGCATCAGTCTGTGTGCAATGAATAAATATAATGTACAAGTTACACCTTTTGAATGCAATTACTGAAATAAATCAAGTTTTTCAAAATATTCTAATTTACTGGCTTTTACCTGTATACCGTACAATTGACAACTGATATCAGCACTTCAGTCTTTAGCAATTGCATCATGAGAGAAATGGACATTGAAACAGTGTAGGTGTGACTTGGTAGGATATGTACAGCGAGCAGAGAACATAGTGAGTTCAGAAAGCATAAGAAAAAGTATATACATTTGATTATTTACAATCCGGGGAGGTGGGATGTGGAAGGGAGGGTGTTAGTTTAGGGTTGAAGTTGCCTGGAGGTGTTGTTTTAGTGCGCTTTTGAAGGAGGATAGAGATGCACTTTCTTTTACACCTGTTGGGAGTGCATTCCATATTGATGTGGCATAGAAGGAGAATGAGTTAAGACCTTTGTTAGATCGGAATCTGGGTTTAACGTGGTTAGTGGAGCTCCGGTCGGACGTGCCCGAAACACCTCCACAGGGAGACGTTCGGGTGGCATCCTGACCAGATGCCCGGACCACCTCATCTGGCTCCTCTCCATGTGAACAGCATCATAAATAGAAAAATAGAGCTAGAGGCATCATATAATGGAACAAAAAGATGACACATTGATACTGGTAATGAACAACAACACAAATATTTGTCTTTAAATAGCCTTTTTTTAACCATTACAATATACATGATGGGGTAGTGTTCAACCCTCCCAATACTCTTTTACCTAGCTTAATGAAGAATCGTGATTAATAATTGTGATTTCAATATTGATAAAAATGAAGATGATCATTTTGACCATAACCATGCGGCCCTGGCTCCTATCTCAAAATGCTGGCAAGTTGAGGTACCTAAACTGAGCTAGCAATGTAACTTTGTCAGACAGCTGTTTCGCTGCTCTTCCAGATGTTGCAGTCTCATGTTATCAGCCATCTGTTTGATTGATTAACATGTATTGCATTGACAAAAAAACACTTGTTTGTTCTTTCTTGTCTTCGTCTTGAGTCCACTATAGGTAGGGTGGGGGAACCTACAAACCCCATTGCTGCTTATCGTACAATGTACTTTGAGTTTTTTAATATTTTTTTTATTAGAGATTCCTCCAATACTTTTAGTCACTTTGTGGCAACAAATGTAGCATCTATTGTTGGTGTTATTGACGACTGTACTCGTGTTTAGAGACTCTGTTTAGATTCTGTCGCGCCATGTCCGCCAGTTGCAAAGAGCCTGACGTCACCCTTGCTTTGCGTTGCTGGGAGCCTTTCTCTCATTTAAAGTCGCCAGTGTCGTCCTAAATTGTAAAGATCACTGTCCGAGGGTCTATCTTTAATATATTAAAGTACGTCCAGAAAACACTGTGCGTATGGCTGGTGTGAATGTGTATGTTAGTGTGTTATGGTGGTCATTTTTCCCATGGTCTGTGAACACACTGTGTCGGCAGAGAATGAACAAGTGTTGAATGTCTATGAGTGAAGCACGGAGACAGACGTGTGTACACGGAGGGAATACTCGTTGGAATTGGGCCCGTTGTTAGTAAAAAAAAAAAATGGCCATAAAAGCTGAAAAGAGCGTCAGACTTTTTCTTCTGGACGCTACAATACATTATATTACTTTATTTTGTTAGGCGTGGCGGCTAATATGAAGCCCGTACATTAAGGAGAAACCCTAAACGTAGATAAACCGGATGTATTGCGCAGCGCTTTTATTTTGAAGCTGGAAAAGTGTGTGATTGTTTGGATCAACTGTTTGCAATAAAAAAGTCTCCTTTCGACATACTTTCATTTCAGTTGAGCTTTTATGTCATCTTACTTACTAAATCAGTCACAGTAACATATCTAAATGTTATCACTCTTACCACCTTAACTGTAACTTGAACATGGAAGTGAAGCACCACCCACCTCTTTCGACGCGCGCAGCAGGTGTTTGCTTCTCATGGTGGGAAATAGTCCTTTCTTGTCGGGAGAACAACTTGCCATGATTTTGAACACTGATATTTCCATAAGGTAGACTTTCTTTTGTCTATTTCTGCTCGCTCGTGGCTCATCAGTAGCAAATGAACAGCAGCCAATTTCCCCGCTATGCCACAGTAGGGGTGTCAAAAAGGAAGGGTTTGTGTTAATCGGCCGTTAGAAAAATTAGTGCCGTTATTAAAATGTATAGTTGACGTGATATTATTGCGTTAACTTTGCATTCCAGTGGATTCTCAAAGTGATACAGCATTTAGTGGTTGGCTAACAGAGAAGCTTACATAACAGAGACAAAAACAACAACTTTGAGTTCACTGTGTGGTTGAGCGATGTGATGTTCACAAACAAAAAAACTTTGTGAACCTTGACATCTGATTCCTAATTACTATTGTATACTATTTTTCAAATTAGTACTCATTGTTCACGTAAGAGCCATTTAAAATATTTCATCGTTCGGTTAGCGTACAGCAGCTGTGTTATATTGCGGTGCATTACATTTCTAGAACCTTCTGGCGAGCTAATCAAAGGCATGGTGAGTTACTGGTTTATGTATGTGTAGATACTGGAAGTATTTTTTTGAGAGCTGGAAATGCTTCTTATTGTTGGATAGAGTTTAACAATGTTTAAAGGGGAACATTATCACAATTTCAGAAGGGTTAAAACCATTAAAAATCAGTTCCCAGTGGCTTATTATATTTTTCGAAGTTTTTTTCAAAATTGTACCCATCACGCAATATCCCTAAAAAAAGCTTCAAAGTGCCTGATTTTAACCATCGTTATATACACCCGTCCATTTTCCTGTGACGTCACATAGTGAAGCCAACACAAACAAACATGGCGCATAGAACAGCAAGCTATAGCGACATTAGCTCGGATTCAGACTCGGATTTCAGCGGCTTAAGCGATTCAACAGATTACGCATGTATTGAAACGGATGGTTGTAGTGTGGAGGCAGGTAGCGAAAACCAAATTGAAGAAGAAACTGAAGCTATTGAGCCATATCGGTTTGAACCGTATGCAAGCGAAACCGACGAAAACGACACGACAGCCAGCGACACGGGAGAAAGCGAGGACGAATTCGGCGATCGCCTTCTAACCAACGATTGGTATGTGTTTGTTTGGCATTAAAGGAAACTAACAACTATGAACTAGGTTTACAGCATATGAAATACATTTGGCAACAACATGCACTTTGAGAGTGCAGACAGCCCAGTTTTCATCAATTAATATATTCTGTAGACATACCCTCATCCGCTGATCTGTCCAGTTTTGGAGTTGATGTCAGCAGGCCAGGGAAGCTAGGGTCGATATTCTTCTCTTTGGTGGCATAAGGGACGGTGTGAGCCAAGACATCCAGGGGGTTTAGCTCGCTCGTCTGCGGGAACAAACTGCCGCCATTGCTTGCCGTGCTACCGAGGTCCTTTGTCCCTGAATTGCTCACACACTCCGGCAGATTCAATGGGGGTCTGGCGGCAGATTTCTTTGACTTTATCGTTGGAAATGCATCTGCTATGAGTGTCGCAGGATATCCACACATTCTTGCCATCTCTGTCGTAGCATAGCTTTCGTGGGTAAAGTTTGCGGAACAAACGTCCAATTTCTTGCCACTTTTGCATCTTTGGACCACTGGTGCAACTTGAATCCGTCCCTGTTGGTGTTGTTACACCCTCCGACAACACACCGACGAGGCATGATGTCTCCAAGGTACGGAAAACAGTCGAAAAAACGGAAAATAACAGAGCTGATTTGACTCGGAGTTTGAGAAAATGGCGGATTGCTTCCCGATGTGACGCCATGTTGTGACGTCATCGCTCCGAGAGCGAATAATAGAAAGGCGTTTAATTCGCCAAAATTCACCCATTTAGAGTTCGGAAATCGGTTAAAAAAATATATGGTCTTTTTTCTGCAACATCAAGGTATATATTGACGCTTACATAGGTCTGCTGATAATGTTCCCCTTTAAAGTAGAATACAACTACCGTATTTTCCGCACTATAAGGCGCACCTAAAAACCACAAATTTTCTCAAAAGCTGACAGTGCGCCTTATAATCCGGTGCGCCTTATATATGGGTTAATATTAATATTAATTTTCATAAAGTTTCGGTCTCGCAACTACGGTAAACAGCCGCCATCTTTTTTCCCCGTAGAAGAAGAAGAAGCGCGCGGTGCATGCTGGGATATGTGACGTTTCATTTCCATTTGTGTGTTTATGTAAAGACCCCAAAATGGCTCCTATTAAGTGTGTTGTCTGTCTAATTATAAATAATGCAGACGAGGCGTGTTAACTGAGTTCTCAACGTTTACTCACAGCGTGCTCATAACCACATTCTAACTGCCAGCATACAACAACGCTTCTCAGGGCTACCGCGTATGCTCGTCACTATCGTTGCATGCTGGGTAGTGTAGTTGTTATATTTGCTAGCTCATAACATCACATTAAGAGACACGCTTACGCGCTTAATTCAATACTCGCCGTCATTCCGGGTGGATTGACAAAAGACCTCCAGCCGCTAGATATTGGTGTCAACAGGGCATTCGAAGCTAGACTGCTAACTGCGTGGGAACAGTGGATGACAGAAGGCGAACACACGTGACGTTCACCAAGACAGGGAGACAGCGCCAGACGACATACGCCAACATCTGCCAGTGGATCGTAAATGCCTGGGCTGATTCAGTCTCATCTGTGGTCCGAGCTTTCAGGAAGGCAGGAATTGTCACTGAACTAATAAACGGCAACGACACTGACTCCATTAATGACGACTTCGACGAGACGGAGCCGGCCATGTTGGATGCCGTATTTGCTCAACTGTTTAATTCGGACACTGAAGAGGAAGAATTCGAGGGATTTGTGAATGAGCTATAACTTCATAAAGTGAGCTTTACATTTTTATTTAGTGTGTTGTGTTGTGTGACATTAACGTTTGAGCAACGTTGAGTTATTGATATATTGTTATTGCTCTGCACTATTTCACGTGTTACTATATTGTGATTGCACGTTTGATTTACGTAACATGAGTAAATCAGCTGTTTATTCATTTTGGGAGTGAACGGAGTTGTCAGAACGCTGGTTTGTTATCTATTAATAAAGTTTGACTGACCTATCTGACTGTTTTGTTGACATAGGTGCGCCTTATAATCCGGTGCGCCTTATATATGAACAAAGTTTTGAAATATGCCATTCATTGAAGGTGCGCCTTATAAACCGATGCGCCTTATAGTGCGGAAAATACGGTACACAACATCCTACTCGCCACTGATTAGTCTTTATATATTTTGGTGACCCTTAGTTACCACATTCGATGTAAAAATATTAGAAACTCTGAGTATGATGCAGTGCAGTTGTACATCGCTGCAAACTATAAGCACATGATTAAACATTGTTGAATGAATACCACTCTGACACTTTTCAACACAGATCAGTTGATTCTGCAGGTTGTAAGAACCTTGTATCTCATCAGTGTATATATGAGAATACAACTACACTGTACAATTGTATTATTTGATTTATCTTACTACAATTTGTATTATTTGGACAGTAAAAATCAGAGAGTTCTGGGTGGATGTGATCCCAATTGTCTAGTTTGAGCTGCGCCCGAGTATGAAAGGGCTCAAAAATGGCTTTTATTCCATATGAAAACTGTAACCCCCGCTAGTGAGTATGTGTTAGTGCATACTGTCAATATAGACATGCACTTGTTTAAAGGAGGGTGCGTCAGAGGTTGTGACCTACATCCACAGCCGTGCAGAAGTAATGTGAGTCAAAAGCCACATGCATGCATTATCAAAAAGATGGATGGAAGACCCCCTTCTAGATAGTCTTTCTCTGCTATGCCTCAGCCCACGCATATTAAACCTCCTGTATATTCTGACTTTGTCTTTAATTCTGACAGTTTCCCTCACTTAGGTTAGTGAATAGTTTGTGTGTGTCAGAATTAGCAACCATCAGTGTGAGTTTAAAGCAGCGCAGCAATAACTCCCTTATGTGATTGGGTGGGGGTCAAGATGATGTTCTTGACACTCCTCCTCACCACCATTTCCTCTTCAGGCCCAAATTGGAGTTTGTGGTGAGTGTGTATGGTTGAGAGGGGGTGCAAGAAGTCTAGGAGGAATGACATTACATCTCAAGACAGGGGTAGATCCTAACTAAACTAGGGCAACCCCACACACCCGTTGGTGTGCATGGCAGTAAGGGAGAGTGATATAGCAGTTCAATAATTCAATTAATCAATCGTCTGTCTGAGTGGAATATTTTGAAAGATGAATAACAAGTCAATCTGTTCAAGTAGTTTTGTCCTATGAATGGGTTGGAGGTGCCTTGAGATCAGGTTGTATCTCATGTCTGTCTGTTGTTCATCTACTGCTAATATCTTTCCCTTTCAACATGCTCTCTGTCTTTAAATATACATTAGTTGGTCTTCTCCTCAACTGCCCCTGTCCTCCTTTGTTGTGTTATCGGTTAGCCTTGCTTTGCTTCATGGTGTGATTTGCAATATAGTCACTACCACAATATTAAAGTTAAAGTACCTATGATAGTCACACACACACTAGGTGTGGCGAAATTATTCTCTGCATTTGACCCATCACCCTTGATCACCCCCTGGGAGGTGAGGGGAGCCGTGGGCAGCAATTTTTGGTGATTTAACCCCCAATTCCAAGCCTTGATGCTGAGTGCCAAGCAGGGAGGTTATGGCTCCCATTTTTATAGTCTTTGGTATGACTCGGCCGGGGTTTGAACTCACAACCTACCCATCTGGCATTTTTGTTGTATTTTCAATATATTGGTAGAGTGGCCGTGCCAGCAATCGGAGGGTTGCTGGTTACTGGGGTTCAATCCCCACCTTCTACCATCCTAGTCACGTCCGTTGTGTCCTTGGGCAAGACACTTCACCCCTTGCTCCTGATGGCTGCTGGTTAGCGCCTTGCATGGCAGCTCCCTCCATCAGTGTGTGAATGTGTGTGTGAATGGGTGATTGTGGAAATACTGTCAAAGCGCTTTGAGTACCTTGAAGGTAGAAAAGCGCTATACAAGTATAACCCATTTATCATTTATTTATTTATATTGTGATTGATATGATACAGTCTAACCCAGGCCTGGGCAATTATTTTGACTCGGGGGGGCCACATTTAGAGAAAAAAATGTGCCTGGAAGCCGGTATATCTATTTTTAGGAACACTAATAAAAAACCTCACAATAATGTCTGATTGAATGCTAAAAACATTATGACAGGCCACCTTAAAAAACGTAATGGAATTTTAAATTTTTCTATGAACGATAAAACACTGAATATTGTCCAAATATGAATGTCACACCCCCTTTCGATCGACATATTTTACAATCAAGTGAAACGCAACAAAAAAATGCAACAAACAGTGAAATATGAACGCGAAGGGTACAAAATAAACACACCTACAATCTGATATATCTGATATTTGCTGAATTTCCCCCAGGGATCAATAAAGTACTTTCTATTCTATTCTATTCTATTCTATATATCACTAAGCTTTAGAACTTTGTTGTGAAACTCTTCTTCTGCGTTTGTGGAAACACTCCCCGCCCACACTGCTCGGTGCCTCGTCTGAGCTGCTGTGACGTAGATTACCATAGTAACTACCGTATTTTCCGCACCATAAGGCGCCCTGGGTTAAAAGCCGCGCCTTCAATGAACGGCATATTTCAAAACTTTGTCCACCTATAAGCCGCCCGGTGTTGTAAGCCGCATCTAACTGCGCTAAAGGAATGTCAAAAAAACAGTCAGATAGGTCAGTCAAACTTTAATAATATATTAAAAACCAGCGTTCTAACAACTCTGTTCACTCCCAAAATGTACGCAAATGTGCAATCACAAACATACGTATATCAACATGGACAGAGCTGCGTGAAAAAAGCCACCCGGCCTCTTCGCGTAAACTTAAACTTACCTTAACCACTCGCTCATCTTTTCTTCATCCATCCCTTCGAGTTAGCTTTTATGATGACGCCGGCTGGAAAGGTCTCTTTTGGCAAGGTCTTCCTTTTGAATATCACCATGGGTGGAAGTTTCTGGCCATTAGCATGGCAAGCTAGAACCACAGTGAAGGATGACTTCTCATTCCCTGTGGTGCGAATATTCACCGTACGTGCTCCCGTTGTATCCACGGTGCGGTTCACAGGAATATCAGTTGCTGTGAAATAGTAATCCGTGTGCGGATGGAGAGATTGCGTCTTTTCATGAACCGGATCCTTGTCGCTTAGTAGGAGCCATTTTGTGGTCTTTACAGATGTAAACACACAAAGGAAATGAAACGTATGGTGATATCCGCGCGCTTTTTCTTCTTCTACGCGGGCGGGTGGTTGCTTGCAGTAGAAGAAGAAGCGCTTCCTGTTCTATGGGGGCGGGTGCTTACCTTGGCGGTTGCTTGCGTAGAAGAAGAAGCGCTTCCTGTTCTACCGGGAAAAAAGATGGCGGCTGTTTACCGAAGTTGCGAGACCGAAACTTTATGAAAATGAATCTTAATATTTATCCATATATAAAGCGCACCGGGTTATAAGGCGCACTGTCAGCTTTTGAGAAAATGTGTGGTTTTTAGGTGCGCCTTATAGTGCGGAAAATACGGTATATGAGCATAGTAACTAGTATATGATGCAGATTCCAAGCATGTAAAGACTTAGTATAGTTGAAGACTTCCGGTCATTATAAAAGATGAGTGCACATTATAATGGCAGCTACACTTTACATCTTAAACATCTAAAATAATTTAGGAATGTCCGGCGGGCCAGATTGAAAAGCTCAACGGGCCGCATGTGGCCCCCGGGCCTTTGTTTGCCCAGGTCTGGTCAGATCTGTCATTAGCACATTGTGTGACTCTAACATCTGTCCCATAACATCTGCAATTCCTTGATGAGCAATCATGTGCTGCTCCATGAACAAACTTCCTGCTTGGCTCGGCCAATCATGTTGGAAAATGTGCTTTTATTACACCCGAGGACTTCCTGTAATCCGACGCTGGCAAGTCAACGCTGGCGTGCCAGAAGAGTGTCACTGTCATCTACCTCCTGCTGATTAAGGCGCTTATATAATGCTGAAATCCATCAGGACAGATGATAAATGTCCCTGACTGGTGCACATGCTCACTTGCCACCACAACGAGGCAAGAGTTGAGATTCAAACTATACTATCTGAAGTAAGACTATATTTATGGAAACACGTCTCATCTTCTCGCCATCATTTGCATCATTGCATCTGAGATTAATGTGCGTGCGTGCTTGTACAAACCCCATTTCCATATGAGTTGGGAAATTGTGTTAGATGTAAATTTAAACAGAATACAATGATTTGCAAATCCTTTTCAAGCCATATTCAGTTGAATATGCTACAAAGACAACATATTTGATGTTCAAACTCATAAACTTTTTTTTTTTTTTGCAAATAATAATTAACTTAGAATTTCATGGCTGCAACACGTGCCAAAGTAGTTGGGAAAGGGCATGTTCACCACTGTGTTACATGGCCTTTCCTTTTAACAACACTCAATAAACGATTGGGAACTGAGGAAACTAATTGTTGAAGCTTTGAAAGTGGAATTCTTTCCCTTTCTTGTTTTATGTAGAGCTTCAGTCGTTCAACAGTCCGGGGTCTCCGCTGTCGTATTTTACGCTTCATAATGCGCCACACATTTTCGAATGGAGACAGGTCTGGACTGCAGGCGGGCCAGGAAAGTACCCGCACTCTTTTTTTATGAAGCCACGCTGTTGTAACACGTGCTGAATGTGGCTTGGCATTGTCTTCCTGAAATAAGCAGGGGCGTCCATGAAAAAGACGGCGCTTAGATGGCAGCATATGTTGTTCCAAAACCTGTATGTACCTTTCAGCATTAATGGTGCCTTCGCAGATGTGTAAGTTACCCATGCCTTGGGCACTAATGCACCCCCATACCATCACACATGCTGGCTTTTCAACTTTGTGTCGATAACAGTCTGGATGGTTCGCTTCCCCTTTGTCCTGATGACACGATGTCAAATATTTCCAAAAACAATTTGAAATGTGGACTTGTCAGACCACAGAACACTTTTCCACTTTGCTTGAGTCCATCTTAGATGATCTCGGGCCCAGAGAAGCCGGCGGCGTTTCTGGGTGTTGTTGATAAATGGCTTTGGCTTTGCATAGTAGAGCTTTAACTTGCACTTACAGATGTAGCGACCAACTGTATTTAGTGACAGTGGTTTTCTGAAGTGTTCCTGAGCCCATGTGGTGATATCCTTTAGAGATTGATGTCGGTTTTTGATACAGTGCCGTCTGAGGGATGGAAGGTCACGGTCATTCAATGTTGGTTTCCGGCCATGCCGCTTACGTGGAGTGATTTCTCCAGATTCTCTGAACCTTTTGATGATATTATGGACCGTAGATGTTGAAATCCCTCAATTTCTTGCAATTGCACTTTGAGAAACGTTGTTCTCAAACTGTTTGACTATTTGCTCACGCAGTTGTGGACAAAGGGGTGTACCTCGCCCCATCCTTTCTTGTGAAAGACTGAGCATTTTTTGGGAAGCTGTTTTTATACCCAATCATGGCACCCACCTGTTCCCAATTAGCCTGCACACCTGTGGGATGTTCCAAATAAGTGTTTGATGAGCATTCCTCAACTTTATCAGTATTTATTGCCACCTTTCCCAACTTCTTTGTCACGTGTTGCTGCCATCAAATTCTAAAGTTAATGATTATTTGCAAAAAAAAAATAAAGTTTATGAGTTTGAACATCAAATATGTTGTCTTTGTAGCATATTCAACTGAATATGGCTTGAAAAGGATTTGCAAATCATTGAATTCCGTTTATATTTACATCTAACACAATGTCCCAACTCATATGGAAACAGGGTTTGTACATGCACAAGCATGTAATGCTGGGGTTGCATCTGCTGAGTCTGGTGATGACATCAAGGTCAGTCAGTTGTTTAGTGTTTTGAGTTTGAGCTGTTTTTGGACTTCCCTTTTAGTCCTCTTAAGTGCTTCCAATGTGTATGATTTCTTCAATTTTGTTTCTTTGGTGTTTTTGTAACCTTTTTCTCTTCTTCTCAAGCCTGCTTCAGCTGTGGAGTTGTAGTCCATGCACCCTGATCATAATATGAATGGGTAGTAATGTTGTCCAAAATGTACAGTATTTGGATACTTTTCAAAATATAAGGGCCCACAAAAAATGTCATTATTGGATCTATTTTAACAGAACATCTTATGACACGTTAAACATACGTTTCTTATTGCACTCGAAGAACAATTTCAGAACAGATCAATAAAATGGCATTAAATAACTTCACTTTTCATAGTAAGTAAGCCAGCGGGTTAAAAAGGCTCCGAATTTGGCTGATGTATGCAGTAACATATTGTATTATTTTGTTAAAATGATGAGGGGCAAGCGGTAGAAAATGGATGCATCTACGCGTTCATTTACTGTTAATATTTGCTTACATTCTGTTTCAACATGTTGTATCTACACTTACAATGTAATAAGCACTTATTCTTATGTTGTTTGGATACTTTACGTTAGTTTTGGGTGATACTACTAATTAGGGTATCGATCTAATACCAATTAGGTGCAGGGTCATACATTGGTCATAATTAAAGTCCCTCTGTGTCCAAGGACGTATATCCTGAGTTCATAAACAATAACAAAAATGGCAAAATATTTTGTGAAAATTAAAAATATTGATCTAATCATTGTAGTAACGATTATGTACGGTTCTTGTACTTTATCGATATTTGTGTGGATCCACCCATTTGTTTACATTAAGGAACGATTGCTTGCTGTTAGCGGTTAGCTGTTGTGGCCTCTTACGGTGTGTAGTGAAGCATGTTTAGCTATTCCTCGTCCTGCAGTGATAATGATACTTGAAAGAAACTTACTTTATTTGTCAGCATTATTTAATTTGTAATTAAATAGTCTAATCAAAGGTGAAGTAATATCCATATATTCAAAGACAAATATTTGTGTTTTTGTTCATTATTAATATTAATGTGTCAACTTTTTCCTCATTACATTTTGTCTTTAGCTCAATTTTTCCATTGTTTACATTGTTTTTCAGCGCTTTAAAAAAAAAACAGCCACATTTCATTAGTGGCCTGCATGTCATAAATTGGACACCCCACTTCACCTAATCATACATTTGATTGTTTTTATATGTACAATAAATGACTAAATACAAAAATATAGTAGTTTAACTATTGAACTCATGTGAAAGAGTCCTTCAATACCAGAGGTGTGGACTCGAGTCACATGACTTGGACTCGAGTCAGACTCGAGTCATGAATTTGATGACTTTAGACTCGACTTGACAAAATGTAAAAAGACTTGCAACTCGACTTAGACTTTAACATCAATGACTTGTGACTTCACTTGGACTTGAGCCTTTTGAATTGACATGACTTGACATGACTTGCTACTTTCCCCAAAACCCAAAGATGAAAAAGTTATTCGGGAGCGCTCCGTATTTTTCATTGTGTACTTGTCTATCAGCGTTGCGTGTGTCAGCTGGTGTGCTCTCAGTACAACAGCCAATCAAATTACCTACATCTACTTTGTTTTCATCACACAGCATTCATCCAATCAAATTGCAGGACAACCAACGAAGAAGACATGTCCAAACCACACGCCAGTGAACAAAAAAATGATACCTAAAATAATTTTGTTTGGGTATAAAAATTACGAGGTGGTAAACAAAAAAAAGGTTTGCAGTATGCAACACATGCGGTTCCAAAATTACTGATGGAGAGGCAACAACTTCCAACTTCGTCCGGCATTTGAAGTTGCACAAAGAACGGTAAGTTTTGAATGTAAGATAACGTTTATTGGCTAAGTAACGTGACTTTTATTTGCTGTGTAGTTAAATCAGTGAGGCTGTAAACTCACTGCTAACGTTATAACGTTATTGCAAACATGGGAATCTGTTGCAGTTCACTACCTTATTCATACTTTTTGTTCAGTGATTTTTTTTAAGCAGGGTCACGTTAGTCAATATATCACACGTAACGTTAGACGGCGGTCAGCAGCACCGCGTATTTTAGCCACCTAAAAAAAGACAAAAATAGTAAAATAAAGGTCAGTTAAAATGTATACTATATTATGAATATGTGTACCGTTTTAGCTAGCTTTCTGACATACTGTTGGTTGTTTACCTCAGTGGTCCCCAACCACCGGGCCGCGGCCCGGTACTGGTCCGTGGATCGATTGGTATCGGGCCGCACAAGAAATAATTTTTTTTTCTTTTTCTTTTTTTAATTAAATCAACATAAAAAACACAAGATACACTTACAAGTAGTGCACCAACCCAAAACAACTCTCTCCCCCCTTTTGTTCTGGGCATTGAACATGATTCACTGTTCCGAGTGGCCATGAGAGTCTTGGCAGTGCCTGCCTCCAGTGCTCCAGTGGAGCGAGTTTTCAGCCATGGTGGCATCATACTACGCCCCCATCGTGCACAAATGGCTAATTTGGTCTTTTGCAAATGCAATGCAGCATAGGGCCCTGACATATAAAAAGTACAACTTTTTTGTTATGTTCACGTATATGTCATGTTTTTTCAATGTTAACACTTTTGTACAAATAAGTACATTTGCACTTTATTTTTCAATGTGTTTGTTCTATAAAGGAATGAGTTAATGTTTAAAATGACTGGTTAATAGTGCTATTATAAAGTGCAATGTCAGCACAATTTTCTTTCCTGCAATTTAAAATGCACTTGTTTTAATAAATAAATAAATACAGCGTTTGAAAAGCATACACAATCTGTGTTAATATATTAGTCTGTGGTTAAAAGGACTTGAAAGGACTCGAAACTCAAAATGCAGGACTTAGGACTTGACTTGAGACTTTCCAGTCTTGACTTTGGACTTGACTCGGGGCTTGCCTGTCTTGACTCGGGACTTGACTCGGACTTGAGGGCAAAGACTTGAGACTTACTTGTGACTTGCAAAACAATGACTTGGTCCCACCTCTGTTCAATACGCAATTCCATTTCCGCATTTCCTGGATTCATACGCATGCACGGATGCAGGGGTGCATGCATTTTAATGGGGAGCACGTCTTACCAGAACACCGGCAAGAAATATTGCCACTCGATAGAAAAGTGTCTGCAGACTCTGATTTAACATTATGGTCACTCCCCGTGACTGCGTGGATTCCCTCCGGGTACTCCGGCTTCCTCCTACCTCCAAAGACATGCACCTGGGGATAGACCCCTCCCACCTCCAAAGACATGCACCTGGGAATAGGCCCCTCACACCTCCAAAGACATGCACCTGGGGATAGGTTGATTGGCAACACTAAATGGTCCCTAGTGTGTGAATGTTGTCTATCTGTGTTGGCCCTGTGATGGGCTGGTGACTTGTCTAGGGTGTACCCCCCGCCTTCCGCCCGAATGCAGCTGAGATAGGCTCTAGCACCCCCCGCCACCCCGAAAGAGACAAGCGGTAGAAAATGGATGGATGGATGTGGTGTGCATTAGAGATAAAATATGGGACATTTATACAGCTATCTTATTACAGATGACCTGTCTGATGACAAAGATATTTACAAGTTTAATGCTTGAAGTTCAGCATGTCCTCAGTTTCTGTGAAGATGACACAGGAGGGTTTAATTGATATCAACACTTCAGTCATCAACAATTGGATCATCAGAGAAATGGACATTGAAACAGTGTAGGTGTGACTTGGTAGGATATGTACAGCGAGCAGAGAACATAGTGAGTTCAGAAAGCATAAGAACAAGTATATACATTAGAAATACATTAGATTATTTACATTTGGTTATTTACAATCCGGGGAGGTGGGATGTGGAGGGGGGAGGGTGTTAGTCAAGGGTTGAAGTTGACTGGAGGTGTTCTTTTAGTGCGGTTTTGAAGGAGGATAGAGATGCCCTTTCTTTTACACCTGTTGGGAGTGCATTCCATATTGATGTGGCATAGAAGGAGAATGAGTTAAGACCTTTGTTAGATCGGAATCTGGGTTTAACGTGGTTTGTGGTGACCAGTCTCTCGAGTGCCCCTAGTGGTCTCTGCCAGATAGGAACTGCTCGCAATCGGCAAAATAATGAATAATAACGATGATAATCACAATAATTATGATGTGATGTATATTGAGAGACCTTTTATGGACAGAATTTCTAGGCGCAGTCAAGGCGTTGAGGGGATCTGGTTTGGTGGCTGCAGGATTAGGTCTCTGCTTTTTGCAGATGATGTGGTCCTGATGGCTTCATCTGGCCAGGATCTTCAGCTCTCACTGGATTGGTTCGCAGCCGAGTGTGAAGCGACTGGGATGAGAATCAGCACTTCCAAGTCCGAGTCCATGGTTCTCGCCCGGAAAAGGGTGGAGTGCCATCTCCGGGTTGGGGAGGAGATCTTGCCCCAAGTGGAGGAGTTCAAGTACCTCGGAGTCTTGTTCACGAGTGAGGGAAGAGTGGATGGTGAGATCGACAAGCGGATCGGTGCGGCGTCTTCAGTAATGCGGACGCTGTATCGATCCGTTGTGGTGAAGAAGGAGCTGAGCCGGAAGGCAAAGCTCTCAATTTACCGGTCGATCTACGTTCCCATCCTCACCTATGGTCATGAGCTTTGGGTTATTACCGAAAGGACAAGATCACGGGTACAAGCGGCCCAAATGAGTTTCCTCCGCCGGGTGGCGGGGCTCTCCCTTAGAGATAGGGTGAGAAGCTCTGTCATCCGGGGGGAGCTCAAAGTAAAGCCGCTGCTCCTCCACATGGAGAGGAGCCAGATGAGGTGGTTCGGGCATCTGGTCAGGATGCCACCCGAACGCCTCTCTAGGGAGGTGTTTAGGGCACGTCCGACCGGTAGGAGGCCACGGGGAAGACCCAGGACACGTTGGGAAGACTATGTGAGGGAGGGACCAGTGGTCTCTGCCAGCTACCGTGGTCCCAGGACACACTGAACCAGCTACAACCCCTCTCGGCATAGTGACGGGGTTTTGTGCTGATGGACAATGCATTGCCTCTGGCGTGGACTGGTGCATGCTTCAGAAGGCTCTTCTATGTGAAAGTGCATCCCAGATGAATGGACGATCACCCTCATTTAATCATGGAGGCCAAAATCGTGAGTGTGATTAAAATGTTATTAATCACGACCCCGAAAGGGACAAGTGGTAGAAAATGGATGGATGATTGTGCGGCCCTAGTAAATGCCGTACATTATTACTTCATAAAACTGTAGTTCTTCATAGTACAATCAGTTGTATTCGTTTTGATTTCTTATCTAAAAGGTCGACTTTCTTTTTAAAAGGCATGTTGAATGAAAAAAATGGGGGTGTTTTGGGGTGGCTGAGCTCAAATTTAATTGATTTTAATACATTTCAATAGGCAAAACTGTTTTGAATTACACGTTTTCAAGGTTTAAGCTTAAGTAATTATTCGTAGTAAGTAATTCATATTAAGTAATAGTAGGGCTGGGCGATATAGACCAAAACTGATACTCTGGGATTTTCGGGCCAAATGGCAATATACGCTATATATAGTCCATCCATCCATCCATTTTCTACCGCTTATTCCCTTCGGGGTGGCGGGGGGCGTTGGAGCCTATCTCAGCTACAGCTATATATAGTGATTTTTAAATTTTTTAAGTGAATTATATTAATATAGCGCTTATCTCTAGTGACTCAAACCACTTTTACATGGTGAAAGCCAATATCTAAGTTCCATTTAAAGCAGTGTGGGTGGCACTGGGAGCAGGTGGATAAAGTGTCTTGCCCAAGGACACAACGGCAGTGACTAGGATGGTGGAAGCGAGGATCCAACCTGGAACCCCCCACTCTACCTACCGAGCTATACCCCCCCATATAGGTTTTTAAATAAAATGTGCAGTGTTAAGTTTAAACTCAATACCACATAACTCTTACTACCAATGTTCTGAAAATTACTTTAAAAAAAAAAAAATTATAGTTTCTCATTACTTAACCAAAAAAGTTAATCAATTACTAATGGATTTATTTTTTAATGACTGTAATTAATTACTGTCATGTCTGTGTAATCATGTTTTTGTTTTAAGTCATGTTTTTGTTTAGTTATAGGAATCTTTGGTTTCTGGCTTTTCACTCCCTTGTCTTGTTTGCATGATTACCCATTAGTTTCACCTGTTTCACGTTTGGACTCATTGTGCACTCTTGATTGTCACCATAGCAACCCATTAGTTTTCACCTGTCACGTCACGCACCTGTTTCACATCTTGAGTCACGCACCTGTTTTCGTTAATCATGTCTAGTATTTAAGTTCAGTGTTTTTCAGTTTGTCTTTCTGACGACCTCACACCACATTTATGCTCGACACATTTCTAACTCCTTTTCATGTCCATCGTTCACGCTGCTCCTTTTTTGTCCATGCCAAGTAAGTTTTCTTTATTCAAGCCATAGTTTGCAAGTTTTGTTTAATTGTTCATAGTTTCTGCCCTTGTGCAAGTTTTGTGTTTATAGTCAAGTTTATTCTCCGCCACTGTGCGCGCCTTTGGTTTGATCCTTTTTTTGTATTTATAGTTAATAAATAAATCATGTACCTTCATTCCCGTCTCGCCCGAGCCAACTTTCCGTTGCATCCCGGAAAAGCACACACCCAAGATCAAGTCGTGACAGTTACTAGGTAAAGTAATTAATGCGTTACTTGCGTTACGGGATCAGATGACAACAATTTAGATCGGGACATTTGTAGTCAGGATTATAGCTAAAATGATAATCACAAGTGAGCAGCCGTAACTATTTGGATTGTTAGCTTCCCATCTCGGGCGAGCGATAGTGTGTTGATGGTAGCTGGACAGTGATGGCTGTAGTTAGGGTTGGGCATCAAGCATTGGGCGTGAATGGGAACCGGGTCTTACGTTCCAATTCTCGTGGAACTTTCCACATTTTCAAATGTTGACTCCAATTTTCAATGCAAATCTTTTTTTTTCTTCTTTTGCTAATTTTTACAAACTTAGAAAATATGGCCCTGGATAAAAGAGGACTTTGAGGACCAAAAGTATTACGATGAGTAATAGATGCTGGGGGCTGGAGCCTATCCCATCTGCACTCAGGCAGAAGGCAGGGTTTGCCCAACCCTGACTACAGCCATCACTGTCCATCTACCTTCAACCACAAGTCGCCACTTCGTCGCAGGGCCAAAAACATTTATATTTAAGTTCAAAAGATATTCATATACTGGTTGAAAATAGTCCTGTAAGAAATTCATAGTACATTCTTGACCCTGCGTCTGAAAAGTGTCAGATTTGAACTGCAATCAGTCTATTAATCAATCAATACAAACGATGGCCAACCTTAGCTGTAGCTAGTCCATACAGTTAATGCTTTTTCTGATATGCTTACACTGTGCAACGCCGGTTTGCTTAGTGAGCTGGTGTAGCATGTGCTGGAGCCTCAGCATGACCTCATGAATGTTTAGGCTGCTGCTGCTTTCTTGCTAGTCACCCAGCTTGATTAAGCCCTTATCATTTATTTGCCCCCTGGTGGTTGGTTGTTGAGTCATTGTGCAGCCCTATGATCTTCTTGATGATGAGACAAATGGAAAATGTTCAAGTATCTTTAATCTACCAACCAAGAAGAATCACACTATCATTTATGTCTTTTGTTTACTTTGTCAGTCATTTTTATGACCTAAACACACACAGACTAACAGCAGGAAGGTACCGTATTTTCCGCACCATAAGGCACCCTGGGTTATAAGCCGCGCCTTCAATGAACGGCATATTTCAAAACTTTGTCCACCTATAAGCCGCCCCGTGTTATAAGCCGCATCTAACTGCGCTAAAGGGAATGTCAAAAAAACAGTCAGATAGGTCAGTCAAACTTTAATAATATATTAAAAACCAGCGTGATGTGGGCGCGCATGGAGTCGTATATCAACATGGACGGAGCTGCGTGAAAAAAGCCACCCGGCCTCTTCGCGTAAACTTCCCTTAACCACTCGCTCATCTTTTCTTCATCCATCCATCCCTTCGAGTTAGCTTTTATGATGACGCCGGCTGGAAAGGTCTCTTTTGGCAAGGTCTTCCTTTTGAATATCACCATGGGTGGAAGTTTCTGGCCATTAGCATGGCAAGCTAGAACCACAGTGAAGGATGACTTCTCATTCCCTGTGGTGCGAATATTCACCGTACGTGCTCCCGTTGTATCCACAGTGCGGTTCACAGGAATATCAAAAGTCAGTGGAACCTCGTCCATGTTGATAATGTTCTCTGGCCGGATCTTTTTTTCAGCTATCTTGTTTTTACAATATGCACGGGAAAGTAGCCAGCTTTTCTTGAAAGTCTTTAGGCAGTTGCTGTGAAATAGTAGTCCGTGTGCGGATGGAGAGATTGCGTCTTTTCATGAACCGGAAACCTGTCGCTTAGTAGGAGCCATTTTGTGGTCTTTACAGATGTAAACACACAAAGGAAATGAAACGTAATATCCGCGCGCTTCTTCTTCTTCTACGGGGGCGGGTGGTTGCTTACAGTAGAAGAAGAAGCGCTTCCTGTTCTATGGGGGCGGGTGCTTACCTTGGCGGTTGCTTGCCGTAGAAGAAGAAGCGCTTCCGCTTCTACGGGGAAAAAAGATGGTGGCTGTTTACCGTAGTTGCGAGACCTAAACTTTATGAAAATGAATCTTAATATTAATCCATATATAAAGCGCACCGGGTTATAAGGCGCACTGTCAGCTTTTGAGTAAATTTGTGGTTTTTAGGTGCGGCTAATAGTGCGGAAAATACGGTAAGTGTTGCTACTTGTACAAATGTAGTCTCACACACAGCTCTTTAAAGAATGATTCTCTGTGCATCTTGTACTGAGATAGTAGCAAATCGGGAAGAGTGTCTCCAGACAAGACAAACTGACCGTTAGAAGGGTTGAGAAGCATAATGGGTAACTAATACGATATTACAAGTGACTGGTGATTGATTTGTAAGATGACAGGTAACGTCCCTCACACACACCCTGCCCTGAAGGAAATAACTGCCATTCTGTGTTTTAGTGCATGTGTGCCGGGGTGTGTGTGCGCACACAAATGTGTAGGTCTGAGCATGTGCATGTGCGTGTGTGTAAGGTGTTTGTGTTGTTTGAAGCCATCTTTCTTCATTTTACTTAATTTCATGTCGGTAATAGCTCTAAAATATGTTCACTAGTGACGCTGAGAACATTATACATGGTCTTGATTACTGTGTTATTTTTGTACACTTCAGGTGCGATTACTTGCGTACAAAATACTAAACGGTTTAGCACTATCGTATCTTGCCGATTGTATTTTCCCGTATGTTCCATCTTGAAATCTGCATTTTACAATCGCTGGTTTATTTAGTGATCCCCAGAGCCCTAAGAAAGCATACCTGCCAACTACTGTGGCTTGTGCAGCCCTTTGAGACACTTTTGATTTAGGGCTATATAAATAAAGATTGATTGATACTCCGGTTTTCCCGTAATTAGTACGGTTTTCATCAACCTATTCCGGGTTACGGTTCCAGTGATAAAAAATACGTTTTTTCATTAATTACATTTTTAAAAAAAAAATTTTTTTAAGTTTTATTCACGAAATCGCGTAACAACAATGACAATCGACACTGCTTCCCGTAACTTCCTATCGAGCCATTCCCAATGCCATGCGCGAGGCTATTTATAGCACCGCTGCCAAGCACGAGGCACCAGTTGCCATTGTTTCCAAACGAGCGAACGATCATGTAATCAGCCGGAGAAAAATCGCAAACGAGTCTTAAACCGAAAAGAAAACTGCAGTCATTCCGTGAAGAATATTCAAAAGCCTATCCGGGAATAATTATCCGTTCCAAAAAGGGTGAAAACTACGCGAATTGCACCTTGTGCAGACAAGATTTTTCGATCGGACACGGAGGAATTAGCGACGTAAAAGACCACGTTGGGACAAAAAAACACAAGTCTAATGCCGTTGCTAGCGATACAAGTGGAAAACTTTCAACGGTTTTCGGATTTTAGCCACAAAAAGGTAATGCCACCAATGTTATCTATTGGAATTGTTTAGTACTGTTATACTGTTAAAAGTGTTTATGCTATTTATGCTTTCAAGTCCAAGTTGAAGAAATCTTGTTAAATGTTGACAGCATAACTACCAAAATACAGAAGTATGTCCTTAATATTTTTGCAGTGCTATTTCTGTTGAAAAGTTCAAATGATTACATTAGAGATGTGATGTGCCACTTTTCAAGTGTCTGATGGCTTCAATTAATTTTCATGAATTGTTCATATTTTGAATTCTTTTGAAAGGCTTACAAAAAAACTACATTTGAATTGTAATTCCATGCTATTGACAGGACTATTAATTTTAATGAAGTTAGCTTACCATGTTTACAGTATGATAATTGTGATAGAAATGTGAATTTTAGGCACAGAATATTTTTTACAATTGAACAAGGCAGTAGATTATACAAGCTTGGACAGAAAGTTAATAATGACACCAATTTTTTTTTTAATGGAATTGTTTAGTACTGTTTTACCATTTGTTTACTGTAAAAAGTGTTTATACTTTCAATGAACAAATTGAAGTCTTGTGAAAGGTTGACAGGATAACTGGCATTAACTGTCAAAATAATTTCAAACTATTGAAGTTAGCTTACAGAATAAACATGTCAATCAACCCATATGATTTTTGCTGTAATATTTTTGTTTTGAAAAGTCACTGTGACTGATAGAAAAGTGATGGTTTTAGCAACATTTTAACCTGTCTGAATGCAATCAATCATTTTGCGTCGGGGGGCAGGTATGAGAAAGTCTGCAGACTTTTCCAGAGCATTTTCTATTCAGGCTGCAGTACTCTGGAATACGTTGTTTTACCGCCCAAAAGGAGAGTCCCCTTTTTCTGGGGCATTGAAACAGTGTAGGTCTGACTTGGATATGTACAGCGAGCAGAGAACATAGTGAGTTCAGATAGCATAAGAACAAGTATATATATACATTAGATTATTTACATTTGATTATTTACATTTGGTTATTTACAATCCGGGGAGGTGGGATG
Organism: Nerophis lumbriciformis; assembly: GCF_033978685.3. Classification (NCBI taxonomy): domain Eukaryota; kingdom Metazoa; phylum Chordata; class Actinopteri; order Syngnathiformes; family Syngnathidae; genus Nerophis; species Nerophis lumbriciformis. The sequence continues at coordinate 35,699,542 of NC_084575.2, forward strand.
TGGAGGGGGGAGGGTGTTAGTTTAGGGTTGAAGTTGACTGGAGGTGTTCTTTTAGTGCGGTTTTGAAGGATGATAGAGATGCCCTTTCTTTTTCACCTGTTGGGAGTGCATTCCACATTGATGTGGCATAGAAGGAGAATGAGTTAAGACCTTTGTTAGATCAGAATCTGGGTTTAACGTGGTTAGTGGAGCTCGATCCCCATGGTGTTGTGGTTATGGCGGTCATTTACGTTAAGGAAGTAGTTTGACATGTACTTCGGTATCAGGGAGGTGTAGCGGATTTTATAGACTAGGCCTTTTTGTCATGCCATTCAGTCCTCCACAGGTCAGGATGTTACAATTATTTTTCCAAAAGTGTGAGATGTGTGTCTGACGAGATGTCAAAACATCGCTGTAGTAAGGCCTTTGTGTACAGTTTTAAAGTTGGTGATACATTGGTTGAATATACCACGTTGTGAATACCTGTTCTCTTTTTAGGTTTTTAAACAGCTCACCTTAAATTGCTGTTTAGGGCTGGCTCTAGATTTGTCTTCTCTGGACACCAGGTCGGCATACAGTAGAAATGGCGAGCCTCCTCAAAAATGCTAGCTTTGTAAATGCTATCACCTGTTACACGAGCAACGGATTTTCAACTTTCTCTCAGCCCTTTTCAAAGATATTTCAGTCCTTGCAAAGTTAGCAACAATAAACATGACCTTCTTTTTCACTGTTGTTGCAATTGTATATATGATATAAACATGTAATATTATATATCATATACTGTACATATATTATGTAAATATGTTATATTTTATATTGCTACTATGGTACATTTTTAGTCTATTGTATACCTTTCCATCCTTACACTTTCCATCCTTTGTAACTGAGCTACAGTGTGGAACAAATTCCCTTGTGGATCATTAAAGTTAGTCTAAGTCTAATTGTGGACTTGTTTCGTCGTATGTGTAGGAACCCCCTTAAAAAGGGGATGCTGCACCTCAAGGGGCTACCCCAAATAAAATTGAAATTGAAATACTTTACTAGTTTTCGAGCATCTACAAAGTAGGACAAAAGAAGCTTGGTTTGCTCACCCAAACAACACAGTACAGGTAAGCTCACCTCATTGGAGCATTTTTTTTTTTAATCCAAGTTTTTTATGTTATAGGATTTATCTGTATGACATCACAATTCTTCATGTCGGCCCAATAGTCATGTGTCTGATATTTACCTTGCACCTCTAAATGTAACATCCATCCATCCATCCATCCATCCATCTTCTTCCGCTTATCCGAGGTCGGGTCGCGGGGGCAGCAGCTTAAGCAGGGAAGCCCAGACTTCCCTCTCCCCAGCCACTTCGTCCAGCTCCTCCCGGGAGATCCCGAGGCGTTCCCAGGCCAGCCGGGAGAGATAGTCTTCCCAGCGTGTCCTGGGTCTTCCCCGTGGCCTCCTACCGGTCAGACGTGCCCTAAACAGCCTTCCTAGGGAGGCGTTTGGGTGGCATCCTGACCAGATGCCCGAACCACCTCACCTGGCTCCTCTCCATGTGGAGGAGCAGCGGCTTTAGTTTGAGTTCCTCCTGGATGACAGAGCTTCTCACCCTAACTCTAAGGGAGAGCCCCGCCACCCGGCGAAGGAAACTAATTTTGGCCGCTTGTACCCGTGATCTTGTCCTTTCGGTCATAACCCAAAGCTCATGACCATAGGTGAGGATGGGAACGTAGATCGACCGGTAAATTGAGAACTTTGCCTTCCGGCTCAGCTCCTTCTTCACCACAACGGATCGATACAGCGTCCGCATTACTGAAGATGCCGCACCAATCCGCCTGTCGATCTCACGATCCACTCTTCCCCCACTCGTGAACAAGACTCCGAGGTACTTGAACTCCTCCACTTGGGGCAAGATCTCCTCCCCAACCCAGAGATGGCACTCCACCCTTTTCCGGGAGAGAACCATGGACTCGGACTTGGAGGTGCTGATTCTCATCCCAGTCGCTTCACACTCGGCTGCGAACCGATCCAGTGAGAGCTGAAGATCTTGGCCGGAGGAAGCCATCAGGACCACATCATCTGCAAATAGCAGAGACCTAATCCTGCAGCCACCAAACCAGATCCCCTCAACGCCTTGACTGCGCCTAGAAATTCTGTCCATAAAGGTTATGAACAGAATGGGTGACAAAGGGCAGCCTTGGCGGAGTCCAACCCTCACTGGAAACGTGTCCGACTTACTGCCGGCAATGCGGACCAAGCTCTGACACTGATTATACAGGGAGCGAACTGCCACAATCAGACAGTCCGTTACCCCATACTCTCTGAGCACTCCCCACAGGACTTCCCGGGGTACACGGTTGAATGCCTTCTCCAAGTCCACAAAGCACATGTAGACTGGTTGGGCAAACTCCCATGCACCCTCAAGGACCCTGCCGAGAGTATAGAGCTGGTCCACAGTTCCACAGTAAATGTAACAATGACCAGTATTTACCTTGGAGCGTGGATTTAGGGCTGTTTAACTGGTGACCTGTGGGCAAAATTCCGGCCCGGGAATGACACAAGACTGGCCTGCGAGCAAGTTCAGTTAGATGCACTATAGATGCTTTTTGCAGGAGGCCCTTAAAAACGGCAAAGCACTCCTGTTCTATAGACATGGCTATTTATCTGTTTTTCTCTGACAAAACATAGTATATAAAAATAGAATAAATAATAGACAAAATTCAAAATTAAATGTCATTTAATTTTGTCACTTTGTCACCGATTCTGTTCATAACTTTTATGGACAGAATTTCTAGGTGCAGTCAAGGTGTTGAGGGTATCTGGTTTGGTGGCTGCAGGATTAGGTCTCTGCTTTTTGCAGATGATGTGGTCCTGATGGCTTCATCTGGCCAGGATCTTCAGCTCTCACTCTTACGTTTCAGTTTTGCACACATTTCCAATCATTTAATAAACGTAATGGGAATTAATTCAACTGTTTCTTGTTACAAATGCACTGTTTTTGAAAAGTTGCAAATGACAAACTTCTATTTAGTGAAACAAAAAGAAATGTAAAACTGCATCGATGTATATAAATTAAAGATGCATCAATAATTGATTTTCTATCAATCGTAGCTCCTGAATTGTAATGGTAATCGAATCTTGAGGTGGCCAAAGATTCCCACCTCTGGTAATGTTACACAAACTCAACACAAAGCTCGATTGATTTTGTGTGTTAAAAGTAGCATGTCAGCTCTTGACCATGCTCATGGCCTGGTAGCTTGTCTCTACTGTCCATCCCTGCCAGCGAATCGTACCGAGTGGACGGCCACGATAACAGGAAGCAGCTGAATCAACATCCTGCAAGGCAGTGAGTTTCCACACGGGCTGTGGAAACCTCAACAATATCCTCCTTGTGTCTATGGATTCTCCGGGATTCTTTGCAAACTGATAAGATTGGAGATGTGAACATGTTGCATAGAAGCTGCATAATTGGGTTGATCCAAAATACCAGTAATAATGTACGTTTGATCAGGGTTGGAAGCATTTTGACAGATAAATGATGAATATTTGTAGGTCATTGAATATCCTGGAACACTTCAGGAACTGTCAGATGAATGGAAGCGCAAACTGGCCTGTCTTCTTTCCTGGAGGGCTTTAAGCACTCACAGATTGCATCTAATGAATTAATGAGAAGGTCTGGCAGACTGCGGCCTACTGGCCTACTTACCTTGTGGCCCTTGATGGACTTTTAGCGTGTTGCAGGAGGTCAGCTTGGACACCACTTATGTCTGTCTGGAAACAGTTTACATGCTGTGACAAATCTAATGTTTTTAAAGTAACCGATCATCAATCTTAAAGGTTAGAGAGCAATGCAGGCTTTCTTCATTCCTAATCGTCCTCCTGTTCCTGCTGTAGGAATAGAACAAACTGGCAGGTTTTAGTCACTGAGCACTAAAAAAAGGATGTTGGCCAGATGATGTAACATACCGTACATGCCATGGTCTTAGTGGCTGGCCTTTTAAAAATACTTCATGTGTTTTCTTTTTCTTAGATGCTTTTGTGAACAGCCAGGAGTGGACTCTCAGTCGCACCGTGCCAGAACTCAAAGTGGTGAGTTCGGTCTACTAAACCCAAGTCTGTAACGTATTGTCAGTGTCCAAAAAAACCTCACTCTCTCTGCAGGGCATTGTGGGTAACCTGGCCAGTGGAAAGTCAGCACTGGTCCACAGGTACCTTACAGGAACATACGTCCAGGAGGAGTCGCCTGAAGGTACGAAACATCTTTACTTTGGACCAGCAACATCCAGATAACAAAAGAATGGCTTTTTGTCTATTACTTTTCATTGAAGTGCTCTGAGTCGAGCTAAGAGAAATAGGAAGTGGGATGTCACAAAAAAGCTGCATGTTTTTAATGTATTATTCAATCTGTTTGAAGGATATTATTCAATCTGTTTGTAAGATATTTATCAACATGAAGTAAATGGCAAGGTACTAAGAGTAGTCATCTATGTTTGACCTCAGTGTGTATAAAGAAAGTTGCTTGTTTGTGTGGAAAAATAGCTGGGACTGCTTATTTCCTTGCTTGAGATGCCAAACTTAGTGGTGATGGGGATCCCCCAAAGTTCTGAGTGTGGTCCCGCAGTATCACGCCGCTTCAAGTTCAGTGCTATTTCTGCTCTCAGGTCTTTGAGCTTAGCATTATTAGAGAAGATTCCGGACAGTTTTCTGACGTGGTCTCACAAACTACAGGCTGAGAAAAGTAGCTGTGTTGTTTTCAAATTCCTGGAATCTAAAAATATGACTTAAGTCTTCATTCCCATGCTGATTGATTGGGAGCTGAGGCAGCGTTCACGGTGCCACAAAGCCGCTAGCCAAAACTATTCTGAGGCCGCCAGCTGTGACTGAACACAAGCTTAACTTGCGGTGTGTTCAGGAGTGCTCAGACACACAAGAGTTGTATCCATGCAGAACGATGTGCCTGAAGAAGTTGGCCAAAGATCTGCTCTTTGCACCCTTCATCTGTTTTTTTCTCTCCTCTCCTCTCCATCTTCTTCTTGCTGCTGCTCTTGTATACTAGCTGACGTGGATGCAGGTAACTATCCTCATCTTCCTCTCCTTCATCTCGCTCGAGCGGTTGCAACAGCATGGCCAGAACTGCTTGGCTGTGGTTCAATTGTTGTATTAGTTCTGTCTTACAACACCATTTAAAACACTTGACTTTAAAATCCCAAGCAGAACTTGCTGGCTGGTGCAACCTTCATTTTAGATCACTCTTCATCTTCATCAAGCACATTCACCGACGATGGATGTAACATTTCTTTGCTTCCTAACTTTCTGACTGAGACACATTTCAACATTTAGGACAATAGTCGCATTTGAAGCTCTGATAGATTTCATCTTCTCTCGCCTCCCTCACGTAATCAAACAGTCAGTAGAGGATGTCAGACATCATTTAATCCATCACTCTGTGTAGTATGAAAAGGTTTAGAGTCCAATTAGGTTAGTCTCTGATGAGCCCATGCTGCTCTCTGACTGCTGTTGCTTCCTACAGGTGGACGCTTCAAGAAAGAGATCGTGGTTGATGGGCAGAGTCACCTGCTGCTCATCAGAGATGAAGGGGGCCCGCCCGAGGCTCAGGTATTGGATAACACTTTAGTTCTCCCAAACTTATCAGGGTGAAATTGAGTCTATCCAGTAAATGAGCTGTCATGTTCCGATATTTATGTCCGCCATGCTTATTTGCTGACCTCTATCTGCAGTTTGCCTTGTGGGTGGACGCAGTCATCTTCGTCTTCAGTCTTGAGGATGAAATCAGCTTCCAGACAGTCTATCACTACTTCAATCGCCTGGCCAACTACAGGAACGCTGCAGACTTGCCGCTGGTTCTAGTCGGCACGCAAGGTCTGACCCAAACACACACACGTCATATGCGCACGCATCTTTTTCAGTAGGTCGGTGTTTACAGGCTTGCATCTAAGCACCTTAATCTGACTGATCAAAAAATGGTATTTGATTGGGAAACGTATTTCTTCTTGCTTTTGTCTCAGAACACTTGTCTCAAAACAGCCCTGCCCATTGAAATGAATTGATATCCATTTCATTTGTGCTTAGCCCTCCCAAAACACCACCATTTTAACATGCAACATACCTGCCAACTACCGTATTTTCCGCACCATAAGGCGCCCTGGGTTATAAGCCGCGCCTTCAATGAACGGCATATTTCAAAACTTTGTCCACCTATAAGCCGCCCCGTGTTGTAAGCCGCATCTAACTGCGCTAAAGGAATGTCAAAAAAACAGTCAGATAGGTCAGTCAAACTTTAATAATATATTAAAAACCAGCGTGATGTGGGCGCGCATGGAGTCGTATATCAACATGGACGGAGCTGCGTGAAAAAAGCCACCCGGCCTCTTCGCGTAAACTTACCTTAACCACTCGCTCATCTTTTCTTCATCCATCCATCCCTTCGAGTTAGCTTTTATGATGACGCCGGCTGGAAAGGTCTCTTTTGGCAAGGTCTTCCTTTTGAATATCACCATGGGTGGAAGTTTCTGGCCATTAGCATGGCAAGCTAGAACCACAGTGAAGGATGACTTCTCATTCCCTGTGGTGCGAATATTCACCGTACGTGCTCCCGTTGTATCCACAGTGCGGTTCACAGGAATATCAAAAGTCAGTGGAACCTCGTCCATGTTGATAATGTTCTCTGGCCGGATCTTTTTTTCAGCTATCTTGTTTTTACAATATGCACGGAAAGTAGCCAGCTTTTCTTGAAAGTCTTTAGGCAGTTGCTGTGAAATAGTAGTCCGTGTGCGGATGGAGAGATTGCGTCTTTTCATGAACCGGAAACCTGTCGCTTAGTAGGAGCCATTTTGTGGTCTTTACAGATGTAAACACACAAAGGAAATGAAACGTAATATCCGCGCACTTCTTCTTCTTCTACGCGGGCGGGTGGTTGCTTACAGTAGAAGAAGAAGCGCTTCCTGTTCTATGGGGGCGGGTGCTTACCTTGGCGGTTGCTTGCGTAGAAGAAGAAGCACTTCCTCTTCTACGGGGAAAAAAGATGGCGGCTGTTTACCGTAGTTGCGAGACCGAAACTTTATGAAAATGAATCTTAATATTAATCCATATATAAAGTGCACCGGGTTATAAGCCGCACTGTCAGCTTTTGAGTAAATTTGTGGTTTTTAGGTGCGGCTAATAGTGCGGAAAATACGGTACTCCGGTTTTCCCGTAGTTAGTACGGTTTCCATCAACCTATTCCGGGTTACGGTTGCAGTGATAAAAAATACGGTTTTTCATTAATTAAAAAAAATAATATTTTTTTTTAAGTTTTATTCACGAAATCGCGTAACAACAATGACAATCGACACTGCTTCCCGTAACTTCCTATCGCGCCATTCTGAATGCCATGCGCGAGGCTATTTATAGCACCGCTGCCAAGCACGAGGCACCAGTTGCCATTGTTTCCAAACGAGCGAACGATCATGGAATCAGCCGGAGAAAAATGGCAAACGAGTCTTATACCGAAAAGAAAACTGCAGTCATTCCGTGAAGAATATTCAAAAGCCTATCCGGGAATAATTATCTGTTCCAAAAAGGGTGAAAACTACGCGAATTGCACCTTGTGCAGACAAGATTTTTCGATCGGACACGGAGGAATTAGCGATGTAAAAGACCACGTCGGGACAAAAAAACACAAGTCTAATGCCGTTGCTAGCGATACAAGTGGAAAACTTTCAACGTTTTTCGTCGCCCAAACAGATTATTTGGATGTGATACCCCATTTGTGTTCGATATTTCGATGACGACATTGGAAAAGTGTTGTCAGTACTTCACAGGCGAAAACATTTACAAAATACTCGCGGAAGAAATAGACTCAAACGAAATTCCTTGGCAGAATTTGGTTTGCTTTGCTGCCGATAATGCTGCAGTGATGATGGGATCTAAAAAGGGTGTTGCAGCTTTCATTACGGAAATGTTTCCTTCGGTTTACATCGCCGGTAAGTACAGTTAGTAGCATAAAAAAACTCACAAAACATAACATTTTAAGTAAATCTTTTATTACATAAACAATAAATCAAATCAAAAATAATTTCTGTGTACAGTATATCTTTTTATTTGTGATAACGATAACATGTTCAAAACAAGTAACATATGACTATCATACTACCGTATTTTCCGCACCATAAGGCGCCCTGGGTCATAAGCCGCGCCTTCAATGAACGGCATATTTCAAAACTTTGTCCACCTATAAGCCGCCCCGTGTTGTAAGCCGCATCTAACTGCGCTAAAGGAATGTCAAAAAAACAGTCAGATAGGTCAGTCAAACTTTAATAATATATTAAAACCAGCGTGATGTGGGCGCGCATGGAGTCGTATATCAACATGGACGAAGCTGCGTGAAAAAAGCCACCCGGCCTCTTCGCGTAAACTTAAACTTACCTTAACCACTCGCTCATCTTTTCTTCATCCATCCCTTCGAGTTAGCTTTTATGATGACGCCGGCTGGAAAGGTCTCTTTTGGCAAGGTCTTCCTTTTGAATATCACCATGGGTGGAAGTTTCTGGCCATTAGCATGGCAAGCTAGAACCACAGTGAAGGATGACTTCTCATTCCCTGTGGTGCGAATATTCACCGTACGTGCTCCCGTTGTATCCACAGTGCGGTTCACAGGAATATCAAAAGTCAGTGGAACCTCGTCCATGTTGATAATGTTCTCTGGCCGGATCTTTTTTTCAGCTATCTTGTTTTTACAATATGCACGGAAAGTAGCCAGCTTTTCTTGAAAGTCTTTAGGCAGTTGCTGTGAAATAGTAGTCCGTGTGCGGATGGAGAGATTGCGTCTTTTCATGAACCGGAAACCTGTCGCTTAGTAGGAGCCATTTTGTGGTCTTTACAGATGTAAACACACAAAGGAAATGAAACGTAATATCCGCGCCCTTCTTCTTCTTCTACGCGGGCGGGTGGTTGCTTACAGTAGAAGAAGAAGCGCTTCCTGTTCTATGGGGAAAAAAGATGGCGGCTGTTTACCGTAGTTGCGAGACCGAAACTTTATGAAAATGAATCTTAATATTAATCCATATATAAAGCGCACCGGGTTATAAGCCGCACTGTCAGCTTTTGAGTAAATTTGTGGTTTTTAGGTGCGGCTAATAGTGCGGAAAATACGGTACTCCGGTTTTCCCGTAGTTAGTACGGTTTTCATCAACCTATTCCGGGTTACGGTTGCAGTGATAAAAAATACGGTTTTTCATTAATTAAAAAAAAATAATTTTTTTTTAAGTTTTATTCACGAAATCGCGTAACAACAATGACAATCGACACTGCTTCCCGTAACTTCCTATCGAGCCATTCCGAATGCCATGCGCGAGGCTATTTATAGCACCGCTGCCAAGCACGAGGCACCAGTTGCCATTGTTTCCAAACGAGCGAACGATCATGGAATCAGCCGGAGAAAAATCGCAAACGAGTCTTAAACCGAAAAGAAAACTGCAGTCATTCCGTGAAGAATATTCAAAAGCCTATCCGGGAATAATTATCCGTTCCAAAAAGGGTGAAAACTACGCGAATTGCACCTTGTGCAGACAAGATTTTTCGATCGGACACGGAGGAATTAGCGATGTAAAAGACCACGTTGGGACAAAAAAACACAAGTCTAATGCCGTTGCTAGCGATACAAGTGGAAAACTTTCAACGTTTTTCGTCGCCCAAACAGATTCTTTGGATGTGATACCCCATTTGTGTTCGATATTTCGATGACGACATTGGAAAAGTATTGTCAGTACTTCACAGGCGAAAACATTTACAAAATACTCGCGGAAGAAATAGACTCCAACGAAATTCCTTGGCAGAATTTGGTTTGCTTTGCTGCCGATAATGCTGCAGTGATGATGGGATCTAAAAAGGGTGTTGCAGCTTTCATTACGGAAATGTCTCCTTCGGTTTACATCGCCGGTAAGTACAGTTAGTAGCATAAAAAAACTCACAAAACATAACATTTTAAGTAAATCTTTTATTACACAAACAATAAATCAAATCAAAAATAATTTCTGTGTACAGTATATCTTTTTATTTGTGATAACGATAACATGTTCAAAACAAGTAACATATGACTATCATACTACCGTATTTTCCGCACCATAAGGCGCCCTGGGTCATAAGCCGCGCCTTCAATGAACGGCATATTTCAAAACTTTGTCCACCTATAAGCCGCCCCGTGTTGTAAGCCGCATCTAACTGCGCTAAAGGAATGTCAAAAAAACAGTCAGATAGGTCAGTCAAACTTTAATGATATATTAAAAACCAGCGTGATGTGGGCGCGCATGGAGTCGTATATCAACATGGACGGAGCTGCGTGAAAAAAGCCACCCGGCCTCTTCGCGTAAACTTACCTTAACCACTCGCTCATCTTTTCTTCATCCATCCATCCCTTCGAGTTAGCTTTTATGATGACGCCGGCTGGAAAGGTCTCTTTTGGCAAGGTCTTCCTTTTGAATATCACCATGGGTGGAAGTTTCTGGCCATTAGCATGGCAAGCTAGAACCACAGTGAAGGATGACTTCTCATTCCCTGTGGTGCGAATATTCACCGTACGTGCTCCCGTTGTATCCACAGTGCGGTTCACAGGAATATCAGTTGCTGTGAAATAGTAATCCGTGTGCGGATGGAGAGATTGCGTCTTTTCATGAACCGGATCCCTGTCGCTTTGTAGGAGCCATTTTGTGGTCTTTACAGATGTAAACACACAAAGGAAATGATAATATCCGCGCGCTTTTTCTTCTTCTACGCGGGCGGGTGGTTGCTTACAGTAGAAGAAGAAGCGCTTCCTGTTCTATGGGGGCGGGTGCTTACCTTGGCGGTTGCTTGCGTAGAAGAAGAAGCGCTTCCTCTTCTACCGGGAAAAAAGATGGCGGCTGTTTACCGAAGTTGCGAGACCGAAACTTTATGAAAATGAATCTTAATATTTATCCATATATAAAGCGCACCGGGTTATAAGGCGCACTGTCAGCTTTTGAGAAAATGTGTGGTTTTTAGGTGCGCCTTATAGTGCGGAAAATACGGTATTCTATTACTCTTTATTAATTTGAAAAATGTCGTCATGAAGTTTTATATTTATATTTATTCATATTTCTTTCATAAACCAAAATTTCGACCTGAAGTTTCTTGTTACAATAATGTCTGCAATATCAATAATGACATGTCTTATTTATATTGTGTCATTTGAACCAAATACTCTCAAAAATCTTATTCTTTCAAGTTGTTGAAAGTTTCAACATATAAAGTTAATGTCAAAAGATTTTGAATACATTTACATGTATTAACTGTCAAAATAATTTCAAACCATTGAAGTTAGCTTACAGAATAAACATGTCAATCAACCCATATGATTTTTGCTGTAATATTTTTGTTTTGAAAAGTCACTGTGACTGATAGAAAAGTGATGGTTTTAGCAACATTTTAACCTGTCTGAATGCTAATAATCATTTTTCTGATTTCAAAAGTTGGCAGGTATGATGCAATATGCTTTCTAAAAAAAATACTGTTTGAAAAACTTTACAAACAAATACAGTAGTTTTATGAAATCATTTCATAATATTGCACAGCATTTTTCTGAAGAACCGGAATATAAGCAGTGTCTTTTTTTAGCTGCTTTTACCTACAGTGTTGCCTAGTCTTCTACCCTTACTATATGCAACTTGTTTTCATAGCGCGACCATCTGGCAACACTGTCTTTAAGTGAGTGGCCAGCAAAGTCATTTCCAAGAAGACAACAACAACAACAAGTGATGCGTACTGTATGTCTATGAACCAAATGGTAGACAGGACAAACTGAAATATGGCAAACAGCTTTTCAGTATTTGAATAGATAAATGTCTATTGTATGGGTGTGTGTCGCAGCATACCACTCCGATGGTTGGAGGGCAGGGTGTTGTTGATCTCTGAGCATGTCAACAAACGTAACGTATTTTCCTTGGTTTCTTATCTAAATGAAACAGGAACATGATGTGACAATGCATGAATTATTTATAGCTCGAACGGTTTTGTTTCTTGTGTAAATGAAGCCGGAACAGTAACATGGAACAATACCGTATTTTCCGCACCATAAGCCGCCCCGTGTTATAAGCCGCGCCTTCAATGAACGGCATATTTCAAAACTTTGTCCACCTATAAGCCGCCCCGTGATATAAGCCGCATCTAACTGCGCTACAGGGAATGTCAAAAAAACAGTCAGATAGGTCAGTCAAACTTTAATAATATATTAAAAACCAGCGTTCTAACAACTCTGTTCACTCCCAAAATGTACGGTAATGTGCAAATGTGCAATCACAAACATAGTAAAATTCAAAATAGTGCAGAGCAATAGCAATAACTTAATGTTGCTCGAACGTTAATGTCACAACACACAAAATAAACATAACACTCACTTTCTGAAGTTATTCTTCATTCATAAATCCCTCGAATTCTTCTCCTACGGCGTCCGAATTAAAAAGTTGGGCGAATTACGGGATCCAAAATGGCCGGCTCCGTCTCGTCGAAGTCATCAGAGTCAGTGTCGCTGTTGTTTTTCCAGCAGTTCCGTGAATCCTGCCTTCCAAAAAGCTCGGACCACAGTTGAGACCGAAATATCCGCCCAGGCATTTATGATCCACTGGCAGATGTTGGCGTATGTCGTCCGGCGCTGTCTCCCTGTCTTAGTGAATGTGTGTTCGCTTTCGGTCATCCATTGTTCCCACGCCGTTCGCAGTCATGCTTTAAATGCCTTGTTGACACCAATATCGAGTGGTTGGAGTTCTTTGGTTAATCCACCCGGAATGACGGCGAGTGTTGTATTTGTGTGCTTCACTTGTTTTTTGACACCATCTGTGATGTGGGCGCGCATGGAGTCGTATATCAACATGGACGGAGCTGCGTGAAAAAAGCCACCCGGCCTCTTCGCGTAAACTTCCCTTAACCACTCGCTCATCTTTTCTTCATCCATCCCTTCGAGTTAGCTTTTATGATGACGCCGGCTGGAAAGGTCTCTTTTGGCAAGGTCTTCCTTTTGAATATCACCATGGGTGGAAGTTTCTGGCCATTAGCATGGCAAGCTAGAACCACAGTGTGTCGCTTAGTAGGAGCCATTTTGTGGTCTTTACAGATGTAAACACACAAAGGAAATGAAACGTAATACCCGCGCGCTTCTTCTTCTATGGGGGCGGGTGCTTACCTTGGCGTAGAAGAAGAAGCACTTCCTCTTCTACGGGGAAAAAAGATGGCGGCTGTTTACCGTAGTTGCGAGACCTAAACTTTATGAAAATGAATCTTAATATTAATCCATATATAAAGCGCACCGGGTTATAAGCCGCACTGTCAGCTTTTGAGTAAATTTGTGGTTTTTAGGTGCGGCTAATAGTGCGGAAAATACGGTATATTAACTCTCTATTGCTCAAATGGCACAACCATGAATTGATTATGTGGACCCCGACTTAAACAAGTTGAAAAACGTATTGGGGTCTTACCATTTAATGGTCAATTGTACAGAATATGTACTTCACTGTACAATCTACTAATAAAAGTCTCAATCAATCAATCAAAAAACCCTGTTACAAATGTTACTACAGACGGTGGAAATGCTCATAATTCAAACTTGCAACTTAAAGGGGAACATTATCACCAGACCTATGTAAGCGTCAATATATACCTTGATGTTGCAGAAAAAAGACCATATATTTTTTTAACAGATTTCCGAACTCTAAATGGGTGAATTTTGGCGAAATAAACACCTTTTTAATATTCGCTCTCGGAGCGATGACGTCACGTTGTGACGTCACATCGGGAAGCAATCCGCCATTTTCTCAAACACTGAGTCAAATCAGCTCTGTTATTTTCCGTTTTTTCGACTGTTTTCCGTACCTTGGAGACATCATGCCTCGTCGGTGTGTTGTCGGAGGGTGTAACAACACCAACAGGGACGGATTCAAGTTGCACCAGTGGCCCAAAGATGCCAAAGTGACAAGAAATTGGACGTTTGTTCCGCACACTTTACCCACGAAAGCTATGCTACGACAGAGATGGCAAGAATGTGTGGATATCCTGCGACACTCAAGCAGATGTATTTCCAACGATAAAGTCAAAGAAATCTGCCGCCAGACCCCCATTGAATCGGCCGGAGTGTGTGAGCAATTCAGGGACAAAGGACCTCGGTAGCACGGCAAGCAATGGCGGCAGTTTGTTCCCCCAGACGAGCGAGCTAAACCCCCTGGATGTCTTGGCTCACACCGTCCCGAAGATGATCAAGAGAAGAATATCGACCCTAGCTTCCCTGGCCTGCTGACATGAGGGTATGTCTCCAGAATATATTAAATGATGAAAACTGGGCTGTCTGCACTCTCAAAGTGCATGTTGTTGCCAAATGTATTTCATATGCTGTAAACCTAGTTCATAGTTGTTAGTTTCCTTTAATGCCAAACAAACACATACCAATCGTTGGTTAGAAGGCGATCGCCGAATTCGTCCTCGCTTTCTCTCGTGTCGCTGGCTGTCGTGTCATTTTCGTGGGTTTCGCTTGCATACGGTTCAAACCGATATGGCTCAATAGCTTCAGTTTCTTCCTCAATTTGGTTTTCGCTACCTGCCTCCACACTACAACCATCCGTTTCAATACATGCGTAATCTGTTGAATCGCTTAAGCCGCTGAAATCCGAGTCTGAATCCGAGCTAATGTCGCTATAGCTTGCTGTTCTATCCGCCATGTTTGTTTGTGTTGGCTTCACTATGTGACGTCACAGGAATATGGACGGGTGTATACAGGTAAAAGTCAGTAAATTAGAATATTTTGAAAAACTTGATTTATTTCAGTAATTGCATTCAAAAGGTGTAACTTGTACATTATATTTATTCATTGCACACAGACTGATGCATTCAAATGTTTATTTCATTTAATTTTGATGGTTTGAAGTGGCAACAAATGAAAATCCAAAATTCCGTGTGTCACAAAATTAGAATATTACTTAAGGCTAATACAAAAAAGGGATTTTTAGAAATGTTGGCCAACTGAAAAGTATGAAAATGAAAAATATGAGCATGTACAATACTCAATACTTGGTTGGAGCTCCTTTTGCCTCAATTACTGCGTTAATGCGGCGTGGCATGGAGTCGATGAGTTTCTGGCACTGCTCAGGTGTTATGAGAGCCCAGGTTGCTCTGATAGTGGCCTTCAACTCTTCTGCGTTTTTGGGTCTGGCATTCTACATCTTCCTTTTCACAATACCCTACAGATTTTCTGTGGGGCTAAGGTCAGGGGAGTTGGCGGGCCAATTTAGAACAGAAATACCATGGTCCGTAAACCAGGCACGGGTAGATTTTGCGCTGTGTGCAGGCGCCAAGTCCTGTTGGAACTTGAAATCTCCATCTCCATAGAGCAGGTCAGCAGCAGGAAGCATGAAGTGCTCTAAAACTTGCTGGTGGACGGCTGCGTTGACCCTGGATCTCAGGAAACAGAGTGGACCGACACCAGCAGATGACATGGCACCCCAAACCATCACTGATGGTGGAAACTTTACACTAGACTTCAGGCAACGTGGATCCTGTGCCTCTCCTGTCTTCCTCCAGACTCTGGGACCTCGATTTCCAAAGGAAATGCAAAATTTGCTTTCGTCAGAAAACATGACTTTGGACCACTCAGCAGCAGTCCAGCTGGTGTCGGTCCACTCTGTTTCCTGAGATCCAGGGTCAACGCAGCCGTCTACCAGCAAGTTTTAGAGCACTTCATGCTTCCTGCTGCTGACCTGCTCTATGGAGATGGAGATTTCAAGTTCCAACAGGACTTGGCGCCTGCACACAGCGCAAAATCTACCCGTGCCTGGTTTACGGACCATGGTATTTCTGTTCTAAATTGGCCCGCCAACTCCCCTGACCTTAGCCCCATAGAAAATCTGTGGGGTATTGTGAAAAGGAAGATGCAGAATGCCAGACCCAAAAACGCAGAAGAGTTGAAGGCCACTATCAGAGCAACCTGGGCTCTCATAACACCTGAGCAGTGCCAGAAACTCATCGACTCCATGCCACGCCGCATTAACGCAGTAATTGAGGCAAAAGGAGCTCCAACCAAGTATTGAGTATTGTACTTGCTCATATTTTTCATTTTCATACTTTTCAGTTGGCCAACATTTCTAAAAATCCCTTTTTTGTATTAGCCTTAAGTAATATTCTAATTTTGTGACACACGGAATTTTGGATTTTCATTTGTTGCCACTTCAAATCATCAAAATTAAATGAAATAAACATTTGAATGCATCAGTCTGTGTGCAATGAATAAATATAATGTACAAGTTACACCTTTTGAATGCAATTACTGAAATAAATCAAGTTTTTCAAAATATTCTAATTTACTGGCTTTTACCTGTATAACGATGGTTAAAATCAGGCACTTTGAAGCTTTTTTTAGGGATATTGCGTGATGGGTAAAATTTTGAAAAAAACTTCGAAAAATATAACAAGCCACTGGGAACTGATTTTTAATGGTTTTAACCCTTCTGAAATTGTGATAATGTTCCCCTTAAAACATGCATTTTAAAAATTCACAAAAGAATGAAAGAAAATATCTGTATTATGTGATTGTTATGGATTACAAACACAATGTATATATTGTATTAACACCATGGTGACAATGCCATACTCAATCAAAACAAGCCATCAGAAGACCTAAATAATTACTTGAGCTCAGAGATGGAGACCTCACAGAAAAGTATAGAAAAAAGAGAAATGTGGACAGTCAGCCACCTCTGTGACCATGTTTAATGCACTACTGCCACCTACTGGAGGATCTTTATAGTTGCATATATCAATGTTGTGATAACTTCATTAAAAAATGCATTTATTTAAAATGATGTAGGACTTTAAGAAATTCCCACCACACTGTGTTTTTATGTCATTGGAGAAACCAAAAGCGATGCGTTAGTTATAATACACAGTAAAGATTTACAAATTAAAATATATCTCAGATTTTGTTGCATCTGACATAAAAAATGTACCAATGTGTATATGACATCAAAAAAGCTCTTATTTATATTTCAAAGAGATATACAAACCTTTTCCATCAACCATAAAGTTGTTTGGGGTCTTCAAGATAATGCAACATCCTGTTTATTTATCTACTTAACTATAAAAGTCAAACAAATTGCTGGTCAAAAGTTTGTCAGTTTCAAAATTATTTAAAAATTAATTTAGCATTATTAATATAGGATAGTTTGTCTGAAAGCTTTCAAATCTAAAAAAAAATGCCATAAAATGTGATTTTTAATAGTCATTGTATTACATTAATTTGTGTGGACAGGTGGGCCACTTAACATTTTGGAGGTTTGAGGTACCAAAATATATATTAAAAAAAAAAAAAACATCATTTGAATGTAGTGAAACCTTATTCAAATTAAATTGATTTAAAATTGATATTCTATTTGAAAATGAAATAATGCACTTGTGGACAAAAATATGCATGTCATCACTTGTCACCGCAGCACATTGAGTGGTATGGCGTGCACATTGAGTGGTATGGCGTGCACATTGAGTGGTATGGCGTGCACATTGAGTGGTATGGCGTGCACATTGAGTGGTATGGCGTGCACATTGAGTGGTATGGCGTGCACATTGAGTGGTATGGCGTGCACAGTGCCTCTTTCTCATTTGTGCTTCAGCTTGTTGGCTTGTGCAGTTGTACACACCACTGCAATGTTCCCGACTTCATGCATTAGTCCTATATTGTGTTTCTAAGTTCATTTCTACTATGCAAGGTAGCGTTTATTATCAATAACATTAAATCAAGTGCATTTATCACATGCATAAATATACTCATGGAAACCTGGTTTGTTTAAAATCAGTCAAAATGTTTATTAAGGGTAGCTATCATTTTTATTGCTTTAAATCAGGGGTGGTCACACTTTTTCTGCAGGTGAGCTACTTTTCAATTGACCAAGTGGAGGAGATCTATCTCACTCATACATATCATTTATCCATCCATCCATCCATCCATCTTCTTCCGCTTATCCGAGGTCGGGTCGCGGGGGCAGCAGCCTAAGCAGGGAAGCCCAGACTTCCCTCTCCCCAGCCACTTGGTCCAGCTCCTCCCGGGGGATCCCGAGGCGTTCCCAGGCCAGCCGGGAAACATAGTCTTCCCAACGTGTCCTGGGTCTTCCCCGTGGCCTCCTACCGGTCGGACGTGCCCGAAACACCTCCCTAGGGAGGCGTTCGGGTGGCATCCTGACCAGATGCCCGAACCACCTCATCTGGCTCCTCTCGATGTGGAGGAGCAGCGGCTTTACTTTGAGCTCCCCCCGATGGCAGAGCTTCTCACCCTATCTCTAAGGGAGAGCCCTGCCACTCGGCGGAGGAAACTCATTTGGGCCGCTTGTACCCGTGATCTTGTCCTTTCGGTCATGACCCAAAGCTCATGACCATAGGTGAGGATGGGAACGTAGATCGACCGGTAAATCGAGAGCTTTGCCTTCCGGCTCAGCTCCTTCTTCACCACAACGGATCGATACAGCGTCCGCATTACTGAAGACGCCGCACCGATCCGCCTGTCGATCTCACGATCCACTCTTCCCCCACTCGTGAACAAGACTCTGAGGTACTTGAACTCCTCCACTTGGGGCAAGATCTCCTCCCCAACCCGGAGATGGCACTCCACCCTTTTCCGGGAGAGAACCATGGACTCGGACTTGGAGGTGCTGATTCCCATCCCAGTCGCTTCACACTCGGCTGCGAACCGATCCAGTGAGAGCTGGACCAAAACTCTTAAAACAAGTAAAACACTCTAACATAAAATCTGCTTAGTGAGAAGAATGATCTTATCAGACAGAAAATAAGCAAATATCACCCTTATTTGAGATGATTCATCTTACTTATATTTCATAGTTAACATCTAAGCCTATTTACAACCTTCTAAAAACATGATTATAGCCATTCAGACATGAACTAACAGCCATTTAATCACCTTGTTTTACCCAATACAGTGCCTTGTTGCTACTGTAGGTGTCATTGTTCTGACCACCGTCGAGGCTTGTAGCATCCTGCTTAATTTTTTAGAGGACTGTGATGTTTTAGAAGTCTTTCAGTCTGGGTTTAAACCCCTCCATAGTACCGAGTCAGCTTTATTAAGGGTTTTTAATGACATCCTTGGAGCAACAGATTTAGGTGATCATGTGATTTTAGTTTTAATGGATCTAACAGCAGCATTTGATACGGTGGACCATAATATTTTAATTAGCCGCCTGCAGCATCAAGTGGGCATCTGTGGTACTGCTTTGAGTTGGCTGAAGTCCTATTTGACTAACAGGACCTTCTCTGTAAATGTTGCTGGATCTGAATCCTCCGTTGCTCCCTTGACATGTGGGGTCCCACAAGGCTCAGTTTTGGGACCACTTCTTTTTTCTATTTATTTACTTCCCCTGGGCTCAATCCTAAGAAAGCATGATATTTCTTTTCATTGTTATGCCGATGACACACAAATGTATTTTCCATTAAAGAGAAATCATGCCTCTTCAATACAGCCATTACTTGCCTGTCTTGATGATATCAAGGCCTGGATGGCCCTAAACTTCTTAAATTTCAATGACAAGAAGACAGAAGTAATAGTGTTTGGACCTAGTGGTACCTGTGAGCTCCCCCCCTGTTGACTTTGGCCCTTTGGCTTTGCACGTTAAGCCCATGGTCACCAACCTGGGCTTTCGTATTGACTGTGATTTCAAATTGGAGCGTCAGATTGGCACAGTGGTGAAAGCCAGCTTTTTTTTATTTACGTCAGCTGGCCAAGGTTAAAAAGCTTCTTTCTAGGCAACAGTTAGAGACAGTAATCCATGCCTTTACTACATCTCGGCTGGATTACTGTAACTCTTTATATTTTGGAATTAGTCAGTCTTCCCTCTCACGTCTGCAGCTGGTCCAAAATGCAGCTGCTCGACTTTTAACTAACACAAGAAAAAGAGAGCACATTACTCCTGTTTTAGCCTCCCTCCACTGGCTGCCTGTGTCTTTTAGAGTCCATTTTAAAATGATCTTACTCGTTTTTAAATCCTTACGTGGTCTTGCCCCACCGTACCTCTCTGAGCTGCTCCACCTCTATGCCCCCACCCGCTCCCTCAGGTCAGCTGATCAGCTGATCCTGGAGGTACCCAAAACAAAGCGCAAGCTCAGAGGGGACAGAGCTTTCTCTGTTGCGGGTCCCAAACTCTGGAACGATCTCCCTCTCCATGTGAGACAGGCCCCTTCTTTGGCTATTTTTAAGACCCTTCTTAAAACCCATTTTTATTCACTGGCTTTTAACCCAGCATGAGACTTTGAACTGTTTTTAGCTTTTAACTTTTTGAACTGTTTTTAACTTTTAAACTGTTTTTATCCAACAAACTGTTCTTAGGGTAATTTATATTTGCTTTTTAATTGTGTATTTTTATTTCTGTTTTAAATGTTATTTTTTAGTCTGTCCTTTGCCTCCATTTCTTTGTGGTGTACAGCCCTTTGTTTTTCAACTGTGCTTCTTTTTAAAGGGTTTTATAAATAAAGTTGGTATGGTATGGTATGGTATTCCTCTCAGTTGGAACTGGGCTTCCATGTGCTCAAACCACTAACAGGTTCTTCTTCCAAAAACTTGATAGTTGCAGTAAAGATGGCTGACATCTGCCGTGTTAGCACTGAGTGGCACAAGGCCCAACCCGTTGATGTTTGACATGGTTTGAGATGTGGTATTGATGAGACAAGAGTAGAAGAAGAAGCACAGTAACAGTTTTACACTCCACTTGAACATAAACAAACAATGTCTCCATGGACATGGAAATGAAGTTACCTTTAACGTGGAAACGGAAGTCCCCTCTTATAGAAGACAAGAGATAAAACTTAATTTCGTACAAAATGTACGCACAACTTTCTTTAAAAACACACTAGCATGAAGTGTGGAGGAACAACAATGTGTTGAATGAGACAAATAAGTGTACATGTCAAGTAGAGGAGTGACAGAAGTGTTGATTAAAAACTAATAAGGAGAGTGATGTTGGAATATCTGATATTTGGCTTTAGCATCTGAAGGAAATTCATTCAATGATCCAAATATGTTTCAGATGCCATCAGCTCATCAAACCCAAGAGTGATCGACGACAGCCGGGCCAGAAAACTTTCCAACGACCTAAAGCGCTGCACCTACTACGAAACCTGCGCCACCTACGGCTTGAATGTGGAACGAGTCTTCCAAGACGGTGAGAATCTTGACTACAGAGTCCAGTCCTGTGGGAAGGTCACACTCCCCCCCCCCCCCCCCCACTGCACATTTGACAACTCTTAATCGCACGTCAATTAGGGGGGAAATTGACCCGCTCAGCTATTTAGCTCAAACAGAACAGCAATTAAGTTCTATCAAACCAAGGCAGGGAGAGCTACTGTTCCCTGAGAGGATTCATAACACACTGACACATTCAAGAAGAGGAATGACAGCAAAAGATCCAAAAGCTACAGTGCCAACATTTGGAAAGAACTTAGTTTTTATGGTTCCGAGACACTTTGTGTTAGCATGTTTGACAGCCAGTGTTAGGAGTTACAAAATGATGACAATACTAATGCATACCTGCCAACTACTCCGGTTTTCCCGTAATTAGTACGGTTTTCAGCAACCTATTCCGGGTTACGGTTGCAGTGATAAAAAATACGGTTTTTCATTAATTAAATTATTTATTTATTTTTAAAGTATTATTCACGAAATCGCGTAACAACAATGACAATCGACACTGCTTCCCGTAACTTCCTATCGAGCCATTCCGAATGCCATGCGCGAGGCTATTTATAGCACCGCTGCCAAGCACGAGGCACCAGTTGCCATTGTTTCCAAACGAGCGAACGATCATGGAATCAGCCGGAGAAAAATCGCAAACGAGTCTTAAACCGAAAAGAAAACTGCAGTCATTCCGTGAAGAATATTCAAAAGCCTATCCGGGAATAATTATCCGTTCCAAAAAGGGTGAAAACTACGCGAATTGCACCTTGTGCAGACAAGATTTTTCGATCGGACACGGAGGAATTAGCGATGTAAAAGACCACGTTGGGACAAAAAAACACAAGTCTAATGCCGTTGCTAGCGATACAAGTGGAAAACTTTCAACGTTTTTCGTCGCCCAAACAGATTCTTTGGATGTGATAAATGCCGAAGTTTTATTTACGGAGGCAATAATTGAGCATGAACTTCCAATCGCACTGGCTGATCACATCAATCTGAGAGAATAAATTTGGATTTTAGCCCCAAAAAGGTAATGACACCAATGTTATCTATTGGAATTGTTTAGTACTGTTATACTGTTAAAAGTGTTTATACTATTTATGCTTTCAAGTCCAAGTTGAAGAAATCTTGTTAAATGTTGACAGCATAACTACCAAAATACAGAAGTATGTCCTTAATATTTTTGCAGTGCTATTTCTGTTGAAAAGTTCAAATGATTACATTAGAGATGTGATGTGCCACTTTTCAAGTGTCTGATGGCTTCAATTAATTTTCATGAATTTTTCATATTTTGAATTCTTTTGAAAGGCTTACAAAAAAACTACATTTGAATTGTAATTCCATGCTATTGACAGGACTATTAATTGTAATGAAGTTAGCTTACCATGTTTACAGTATGATAATTGTGATAGAAATGTGAATTTTAGGCACAGAATATTTTTTACAATTGAACAAGGCAGTAGATTATACAAGCTTGGACAGAAAGTTAATAATGACACCAATTTTTTTTTTAATGGAATTGTTTAGTACTGTTTTACCATTTGTTTACTGTAAAAAGTGTTTATACTTTCAATGAACAAATTGAAGTCTTGTGAAAGGTTGACAGGATAACTGGCATTAACTGTCAAAATAATTTCAAACTATTGAAGTTAGCTTACAGAATAAACATGTCAATCAACCCATATGATTTTTGCTGTAATATTTTTGTTTTGAAAAGTCACTGTGACTGATAGAAAAGTGATGGTTTTAGCAACATTTTAACCTGTCTGAATGCAATCAATCATTTTGCGTCGGGGGGCGAACCTGAACCCCCCACCAGGACTTTGTCCTGGACCTACTGGGGCCTGCAACCCCTGGACCCTGGCTACTAGGTTTTTCTGATTTCAAAAGTTGGCAGGTATGGTAATCTAATGAATTACCTTTTCAATCGTTACAACGCTGTTAGTTACCGACCGTGAAATGTGGCACGTTATTATTGTAGCATTCAGACACAGTCTGACTTTATGTCATACATACACCGTATTTTTCACACTATAAGTCGCAGTTTTTTTCATAGTTTGGCCGGGAGTGCGACTTATACTCAAGAGCAATGTTCCCTCTAATTGTTCATGTGTGTGAGCAAACACAAAAAGTCCCTGAGCATTGATTGGAGCACATGTGAGCAACATCACACCTGGCAATACCAGCAGCACACCTGTCTCAAACCAATCTTTTATTATAACACTCAAACAGTGACGTGCAGTCACTAGAGGCAGGTGAGGCGGGGGCCTCACCTGCCATCATGGAAAGAAAAAAAATGTAAAAAGAAAAAAAAAAAATTAAATTGTTATATGTATCCAGTGATTATACTATAAAGTTATTTTCCATTTAACTTCACCAGTTTTAGATTATTTTTATTCAAAATCGCTGAATTTTCACATTTGCCGTTCAAATACTGAGAAGAGACGGTGCAGTGAACAGCAGCCAGTTGAGGCACGTCACTCAGTGCCTCAACATGGATTGCACAATGACTGGGCTAACTGCTGGCCTGCTGTGCAGTGAGACTGTATTGCTATATGAATTATATTATACATTTCCATAGTTTAGTTAGCTGAGGTATATAATGTACAGTGTATTTTGTCAACAACTGTATGTGTGTAACGTATTTCTTGTGCTGAGCGATCATAAAACGGCTGCAAAAGACGCACTGGCTGAGGCTCGCCTCCTGCACCCCCGCCGTAGAATTGTTATATCAACTAAAGCCCACACTTAAACTTTCCACGTGCAAGATTGAATCTATTTTAAAAAATTATTTCATATGAAGCCAAAAAGTGCAAAAACAATAATGTTGGTGTTGGAGGAGTTGTGAATGACTGCAGGGCCACAACATTAGGTACACCTGCAGAGTGCAGGTGTACCTAATTCACAACTCCTCCTACACGAACATTATTGTTTTTGCACTTTTTGGCTTCTTATTAAATAACTTTTGTAACCTATTTTCATGGGCTTTCCTCTTTGTGATGTTAAGTTCCTGTTATGCGCTGTTATACAGTATATGCCTTGAGCTCTTATTTTGAAGGCGCTAAGAGCGGAAGTGATGTCACGTTGCGGAGGTTTTTGAAAGAAGGTAAATAAAGTGGTCCTCGTGTAAACTGGAGCCTCCGTGTTTGTTATTTTGTAGTTTCATACAGTATAGGCCACATTTTTAAACCCTCGGTTACACTTTTTTAAATAGATTCAATCTTGCACGTGGAAAGTTTAAGTGAGGGCTTTAGTTGCGGCGCGTGGACTTAATTTCTAAGTAAAGGTAAGACCATAATAACGTTTTTTTTTTATTAAATGTGCTTTTTTGTGTGCTACAGTTTGTATGTGTAAAGTTAAAGTTAAGTTAAAGTAGCAATGATTGTCACACACACACTAGGTGTAATGAAATTTGTCCTCTGCATTTGACCCATCCCCTTGATCACCCCCTGGGATGTGAGGGGAGCAGTGGGCAGCAGCGGCGCCGCGCCCGGGAATCATTTTTGGTGATTTAACCCCCAATTCCAAGCCTTGATGCTGAGTGCCAAGCAGGGAAGAATGCTGGTATGAGCTTTTAAACATAACCCGTTAACTGCTGCCAATCAAATGGTGAATAAGATACTCTTTAGGGTTCATATGTTTGTAAATCTGACTGTGATGAAGTCAGTGCCTCACCAGCCATCAACCTCACCGCACGTCACTGCACTCAAATGAGAGGAGTCATTTTCATGAGATTATTAGTGATTTGAACCACTTGTAATGAAAATAAAAGAAATCTTGTATTTCATAAGCTATGTATTAGGAATGTACAAAATGTCTGGGTGGGGGTCCTGCTTTGGAAATCACTTGTACCCCTTTCAGAGATCACATTTAGTTGCCCTTAAACATTCTCATGTTGCACAATGAAATGTAAGCATAGCATGAAGTGTGTAACTTTCTCTAGTAACAGCATTCCATGATTAATATCAATAAATTAACATGAATAATAAATGACCGTAGAATAAGCACACGTATGACTGAGGAGTCATAGTGTAACTTTGTGCGGTGTTTGACTTGTCCGACTTTTTGTGTGGCCATAAACGCACCAGTGGCTTAGTGCTATGCGTGTTGGTGACAGATGACAAGTCGCTTTGTACGGCAGAAAATAACTACTTTTTCCAGATAGAAGTTTTTTACTCATGTTTTTGGTGTGGTTATGGCCCAATATAAACAGTTTTGCTCAATAAAGTGATCGATATAATAATTCCTGTCCTCGAAGCATCTCGATAGACGTTTCAATAATTGAACGGTGTTGACGAACACCGTAAGGGCCGCTTGTTGTCACTGTCACTCAGAGTTGCATTGCAAAATTATACAGAATAAATGTGTTTATTTTTGTTTAGAATTCAGATGGGTTTGATATGGTGCGCGACATATATTTGCTGTGCGCAGAGGACGCTTGAGCAGTGCGCAATTGTGCAGGCGCGCACCTTAGAGGGAACGTTGCTCAGGAGCGACTTATGTGTGAGATGATGAACACATTATAATATTATTGATCTCATTCACGTAAGAGACTAGACGTATAAGATTTCATGGGATTTAGCGATTAGGAGTGACAGATTGTATAGCATGTTCTATATGTTATAGTTATTTGAATGACTCTTACCATAATATGTTACGTTAACATACCAGTTGGTTATTTATGCCTCATATAACGTACACTTATTCAGCCTGTTGTTCACTATTCTTCATTTATTTTAAATTGCCTTTCAAATGTCTATGCTTGCTGTTAGTTTCCCCCAAAAGTCATTCTTTATTATGCATTTTTGGCCGGTGCGACTTATACTCCGGAGCAACTTATACTCCGAAAATACGGTACTCATGCCACCAATCACAGTCATGGAAATCCCAACATCCTATAATGTTTTCATGGTGCGGGTACAGGCACTATTTCTACGCCATTGATATAAAAGGCAAGAACGTACAAATATCGTGTACAATGTGTCTTTTGCAAAGCAAGGAGTCCATGTTAGTTGTAAGTCACTCTAATCTCATGAAACATCTCTTCAACAGAACACACCAGGAATTTCAAAGCAATAATTCATTGTTTTTGTTTTTGAAAGAAACTGTGACAAATTACTCTTTTAAAGTAGTTTTCCTAACACTGTTGGCAACGTTTGGAGTTGCTTCTGTTTTTTTTTTTGTGTCTGCTTTCAGTTGTCATGGCTGTGTTTGTCCTGAAGGGGGCGGTGCAGGAGCACAAACAGTACAGTTTGTGATTTGCCTTGAGCAGCAAAGTTTGTGTGTGTGACTGAGTCCTTGTGCTTGTGTGTATTGATCATCCAGCCCTTCATTTCCATACTATAGATCCTGTTCAGTGTCACAGCTTAGCACACACACTAAAACACTCATGGGACTGACACACAGAGACAGCTAACATGTCAGCTAACTACTACTATTAAAGTATTATATTATTTTAACTACCGTATTTTCCGCACCATAAGGCGCCCTGGGTTGTAAGCCGCGCCTTCAATGTACGGCATATTTCAAAACTTTGTCCACCTATAAGCCGCCCCGTGTTGTAAGCCGCATCTAACTGCGCTAAAGGAATGTCAAAAAAACAGTCAGATAGGTCAGTCAAACTTTAATAATATATTAAAAACCAGCGTGATGTGGGCGCGCATGGAATCGTATATCAACATGGACGGAGCTGCGTGAAAAAAGCCACCCGGCCTCTTCGCGTAAACTTCTCTTAACCACTCGCTCATCTTTTCTTCATCCATCCATCCCTTCGAGTTAGCTTTTATGATGACGCCGGCTGGAAAGTTCTCTTTTGGCAAGGTCTTCCTTTTGAATATCACCATGGGTGGAAGTTTCTGGCCATTAGCATGGCAAGCTAGAACCACAGTGAAGGATGACTTCTCATTCCCTGTGGTGCGAATATTCACCGTACGTGCTCCCGTTGTATCCACAGTGCGGTTCACAGGAATATCAAAAGTCAGTGGAACCTCGTCCATGTTGATAATGTTCTCTGGCCGGATCTTTTTTTCAGCTATCTTGTTTTTACAATATGCACGGAAAGTAGCCAGCTTTTCTTGAAAGTCTTTAGGCAGTTGCTGTGAAATAGTAGTCCGTGTGCGGATGGAGAGATTGCGTCTTTTCATGAACCGGAAACCTGTCGCTTAGTAGGAGCCATTTTGTGGTCTTTACAGATGTAAACACACAAAGGAAATGAAACGTAATATCCGCGCGCTTCTTCTTCTTCTACGCGGGCGGGTGGTTGCTTACAGTAGAAGAAGAAGCGCTTCCTCTTCTACGGGGAAAAAAGATGGCGGCTGTTTACCGTAGTTACGAGACCGAAACTTTATGAAAATGAATCTTAATATTAATCCATATATAAAGCGCACCGGGTTATAAGCCGCACTGTCAGCTTTTGAGTAAATTTGTGGTTTTTAGGTGCGGCTAATATTGCGGAAAATACGGTAAATGTATTCACTCATGTTCAGAAATGAAGTGTTCTTTTTTTGACCCACTATTGTTGCTTGTACCTAACTACTACTGGCAGTGATAATTATTGCTTGGAAAATATCAATTAGTGATAATGATGTGAACGCCATTTGTCTGGTCAACATAGATCGGGTGTACCGTGTTAGCGACACGCCCACAGCAAATCCATTCCTGCACACTGTTCCTCACCTGTAACACAACATTGTTTTAAATAGCCGTGCATTAATAATACCAAACTTAGAAAATAGCGGGGCTGCATGCCTGCATCTACACAATCTTTAATTGGCTCACTTAGGGAAATAACTGTTAAAAAAAAAAATCTACACTCAATAGTTAAAGTTTTAAAAAGGTGACATTGATTCAGAAAAAAGAATGACATATTTTAAAGACGTTTATTTGCCTACAATTGTTTGTAGATGCGTAGAGAGCAGCTTCTTTGTTTGCTAGCGTGACTGCACACGCACACACTATGTGCATTAAACATGTAATGAGAAGTGAAGCCTCGTCCAGTTTGGAGGAGTGACCTCTGTGTGAGGGACCGAGGGGGGTAGGGGTGTGGGTGACGCTCCCGTGGTCCCTCGTCCATCAGCGTGCTAATTTAATTAGCCTAATTACGGCGACATGAACCCCAAACACGCAGACACACACACACACACACACACACACACACACACACACCCTCACCCTCTTTGTTGCTTCTTTCTCATCTGTCAGAGTGTGGAAGCCGGGCGCTTCGTTCACACTGGCTAACAAGCTGAGATCTGTGCTCTTGTAATGAGACATTAATGCTCATCCACTGCACCACACACACACACACACACACACACACACACACACACACACACACACACACACATAAAGTTCACCTGCAGGCTGCACAATGGCTGTAATGGGAAGTGGACCATGAAAAGTAAGTCAAGTTGTTTGTCTTGTTTTTGTGTGTGTGTGTCGTGAAGCAAACACTAATTCAATGCAAACATAGTCAGCCCCTAAACCAGGACTATTTAACTACATAATGAAGATGGCCGCAGTTTCAAGAGCCCAAGGGCTCAAAGGGCCGGACGGATGTTTCGTCAAAGTGCCTCTGCGGGTTAAACGCCTCTGAGACTGTGTTTACCTAATTACAAAGTAAACACATCCACTTTCACACTGCACTGTCAATGCGTTCATTAATCTGCCCTAGTTAGTCCATTCCTGTGGAGCTAGTTAACGCAGGCCCGGCCCTAACCAATCTGGCGCCCTAGGCAAGATTTTAGGTGGCGCCCCCCCACATCGGCAGTGAAGTGTATATACTCACAAGAAACCGAATAGCTTTGTCTTTGACCTTTTTTTTTTACTTAAATAAAGCAAATTAACAATCAGAATAGTTAACAAGATAAAAAAAAATATGAATAAATAAATGAATGCAAAAAATAAAAAATGAATATATGAAATACAATATTTTTTACATACATATTGCTTAATTTACATTAATGATGTGCACTTTAACAACTAGGCTTACAACTATACCTAATATATAAAGGGGTGGAAAAGTGACTATTACCTGCAGGGCAAACATTAGCTAACCAGAAGGCAATAACAATGTAAACAAAAAACACCTGCTTAAAAGATCTAATACAAGGAATGTAAGGTGGGAGTACTGTAATTACCTAACGTTACATTATTATTTTCCATAACAATTTAGCCCCCTCCACAATATTAACCCGACGTTAAAACAGAACTAGCTATTTATTGATTAGCAATTGCCGAATCATGTAACATTAGCTTAATGCTAAAAAGCCAGGTTACTATCACATTCTGTAACAGACAAATAATTTCATGTAGGCTAACGTTACCTACCTGCTACCTCTGTCTTTTCTCGTTTCTACTCCTCTTCTTTTCTCTTTTTTCTTCCCTGGGCACCTGACAGTTTTGGCCGTTTTGACATCTTGTGTTGATTTTTTGATGTGGTGACGTCCAAAAAGAGTCATGATACGGGAAGGGAGGGGGCGCACGGTGCGGGGGGGGCGTAATGTTGTAACAAATAATATTTCTATTATATAGGCTTTACTTTGCATTTTAATTAACGTGGGATTATTTTTTGTATTTAGAAATAATAGTACCAACTTTTTTCTTTTTTCTCTCCAACATTTGTGGCACTGGCGTGGCGCCCCCTGATGGACGGCGCCCTTAGCATTTGCCTATACGGCCTATGCCACGGGCCGGCCCTGAGTTAACGGAATGAAGAAACAGAAGCTCCAGAGGTTTTGTTGAGGATTGATGTTCCTTCTTTTGAAATCTTTCCCTTCCTCAGTTTTATTTCTTTGCACTTCTTCCTTCGTTTAGGTTTGTAAGACTAAAAATATAAACATTACAAAAGTATAACGTTCATTGTGTATTTTACATATGTTTACCCATATAAAAATTAAGTGTAAGGTACAGCGTTATCGCCCTCTACTGGTCAAATTTAGCGCTACATGTGTAAAACGAGTTTTTGATCGCCAGCTACCGTAGTTTTCGGAGTATAAGTCGCTCCGGAGTATAAGTCGCACCGGCCGAAAATGCATAATAAAGAAGGAAAAAAACATATAAGTCGCACTGGAGTATAAGTCGCATTTTTTGGGGAAATCTATTTGATAAAAGCCAACAGCAAGAATAGACATTTGAAAGGCAATTTAAAATAAATAAACAGGCTGAATAAGTGTACGTTATATGAGGCATAAATAACCAACTGGTATGTTAACGTAACATATTATGGTAAGAGTCATTCAAATAACTATAACATATAGAACATGCTATACAATCTGTCACTCCTAATCGCTAAATCCCATGAAATCTTATACGTCTAGTAGAGATGCGCGGTTTGCAGGCACAACCGCGGAGTCCGCGGATTATCCGCGGATCGGGCGGATGGAATTAAAAAAAAATTGATTTTATCCGCGGGTCGGGTCGGGTCGGGTGGTTGAAATAAAAAAAAAATTAGATTTTAAATAGATTCAGGCGGGTGGCAGTTAAACCAATTGGGAAATATATATACATAGTTAAATGTTGTTACCCACATACGAAAAACGAGCAGGCACCTGCAGCATATGCCACAACAGAAGAAAAAAAAAGAAAAGAGATGGACACTTTTACGGAGCGGAGAAGGGACGCCTCGCCGGGGTCCGGGACCGAGGCCCCTTCCCCCGAGAGGGCCCCACCGGGAGCCGTAGCTGAGGCGATCCGCGAGAAGGGCCCGACGCACGTCCAGGGTCACCACCGCGCCCACCGCACCGACACCCCGCCTCGTCCTCCTTCGCCGCGGCCGGCATCACGCGCAGCAGGTAAGCAGCTTACCTGCCCGCCACCCCCGTGGCCGGGGGCTCGTAACAGGGGTCACTCCGCGCGCTCCGCCCGCGCAGCTTACCTGCCCGCCACCCCCATTGCCGGTGGCGCGTAACAGGGGTCACTCCGCGCGCAGTGCGCTCACGAAAGGGGTGGGGCTCACCCTGGTTGATATAGACAGCAGGACGGTGGCCATGGAAGTCGGAACCCGCTAAGGAGTGTGTAACAACCCACCTGCCGAATCAACTAGCCCTGAAAATGGATGGCGCTGGAGCGTCGGGCTCATACGCGGCCGTCGCCGGCAGCGAGACGCGCTTGGAGGTGCGCTCAGCGCGGCTCCCATATGATTGCGCACTGGTGTGCATCTGGGTCGTGACAGCGTGGCACGCGAATGTCTGTGCTGCATTGGATCAGTCTCCTTTCTTTAACAGGCAAAAGCTTTATAACCTCACTAATGCCTTGCATCGTCTATATTAGATATATAACAACGGGCGGATGCGGTTCTGATCAAATGTTACATCGGGTGGATGGCGGATGGTTGACGACTTTCTGATGCGGTTGCGGATGAAATAATTGCCTATCCGCGCATCTCTAACGTCTAGTCTCTTACGTGAATGAGATCAATAATATTATTTGATATTTTACGCTAATGTGGTCATCATCTCACACATAAGTCGCTCTTGAGTATAAGTCGCACCCCCGGCCAAACTATGAAAAAAAACTGCCACTTATAGTCTGCAAAATACAGTACTCATACAAAAAAACAACTTGACCACAAATTCAAAAGATATTACAAAGTCAGCATCTTGGATACAAAACAAGTCAAATATGAACAAAGTCTACTTACATAGATTTGACCAAGTTTTGTGATGAAGCATACAAGTTACATGCAAGAATTTCTATTGTTGTTACTGCTTGTCCAGAACCGTGTCCGGAGCTTAAAAGGTCAGACAGGAACAACATATTGTAGCACTTCCCTCAGGGCAGAACATTCATCCTTTGTTGTCCAGTCATTGTTAAAAGTCAGATTTTCGAAATTTAATTAGATTTTTTTTTAGGGTTAAATGAGTTGTCTTCTTTCACTCACCTCACTGCCACCTCCTTGTAACACACATGCTTCACTGCTGCCCCCTGTGGGGTGGTGGGAGTACTGCATACGTTAGCAACCCTAGTTTGAACGCTGCCAGTGCGCTAAATCATCACAACTTTATTATTTCCCCACTAAGCATAGGCATTTAAATGATCGTTTTTTTTGTCTATTGACTAGTGCACAGGTGTCTAACTCAAAGCCCGGGGGCCACACCTGGCCCGCCACATCGTTTTATGTGGCCCGCGAAAGCTTGGAAATTATATGTCAATAAAATACTTTATCTGTCTTACTAAATGATTTTGTTCTTTCCGTTTTGAAAGGGAAACATCTTATCAATTGCATATCTTTTAAACTTGAGTATTATTTGATCGTGCGACAAATACTATACTGTAGTACTAAAATCATTTTGTAAAAATGAAGGTAAATACGTTAATATCTGCTTGTCACCTTGACTTATGATTTCATAGCAAGTTATCCATCAATTTCTACTTAAAAAATCCACTAATCAAATGCAAATCCTCATGAGTTTATATGAGTACAGTATATATATATATATATATATATATATATATATATATATATATATATATATATATATATATATATATGTCTTAATAAGGTTATCCAAAAAATAGTGCTCGATACCGTAGTAGAGCGCAATATATGTATGTGTGGGAAAAAAATCACAAGACTATTTCATCTCTACAGGCCTGTTTCATGAGGGGGGTTCCCTCAATCATCAGGAGATTTTAATGGGAGCATTCACATACCATGGTTTATATAGGGCACAGAGTGGGTGGGTGCAGGCTGGCGTAGGGGCGTGGTGATTGGCTCATGTGTTACCTAGGAGGTGTTTCCGTCTGTGGCGGCATGCTGTTACAATTTCACTGCGCTTGTTGAGGGATGACAGGTCTGGACGGTAAATAATAAACAGTTTCTCTTTCAAGCATAGGTTGCATCTTTTATTACCAATATTGTAAGGTGTGCTGGATGCAAGAATTTGCCATGTTATTGAATATTCAACATTATTGTCTTTGAGGTCCCAAATGTGTTTGCTGAGTTCTGTGGTATTCCGCAGGTTTTGGTTCCTGAAAGAAGCCTTGTGATTGTTCCATCTGGTTTTAAACTCTCCCTCGGTTAATCCTACATATGTGTCGGATGTGTTAATGTCCTTGCGTGTTACCTTAGATTGGTAGACAACTGATGTTTGTAAGCACCCCCCGTTGAGAGGGCAATCAGGTTTCTTTCAGCAGTTGCAGCCTTTGTTGGTTTTGGAGTCGCTCTGTCCGGGGGCCGGCGGCTCATTTGCAATTGTTTTGTTGTGGTTTGAGATGATTTGTCGTATATTGTTCATACAGCTGTAGCTCAATTTAATGTTGTTCTTGTTGAATACTTTTCTTAGGGTGTTGTCTTTGGGAAAGTGTTTGTCAATCAGATTGAGGAATTTGTGTCCAATGTTAGTTGAGACGTTTTTGCTGTATGGGGGGTTGTACCAGATGATGTCGTTTCGTTTTCTGTTCTTTTTTGGTTGGTTTCCTGGCGTGGGTTCATAGGTGAGGGTGAAATTGTATCCGCTTTCATCAAGGGCTTTTTGGTACGGGGGGGTTGCTTGGTCAAATTCAGCTTTGCTAGATGACAGCATCGATAGCCTTTTATTAATTCCGGTAGGTATTCTTTTCGTGGTGGTGGGTGGGTGGTTGCTGTCATGGTGCACGTATTGGAGTGTTGTGTTGGGTTTCGTGAATGGTTGGTAGCTGTTATTTCTCAGGTTGAAAGTGACGTCAAGGAAGTTGACGGTTTGCTTGTTGGCTTCAATCGTGATCCGTAGGCCGTTCTCTTTGAAAATTTGGCATATGCGCTTCTTGGTATTCTCGCTGCTCCTTGGCGAGGCGCGACACACTGCCAGTCCGTCATCACGGTAAATACCAAGGTTCAGATTGAGGCTAGCGAGCTGGGAGAGGAGGAAACTCCCAACGAGTTCACACGTTTCTGCTCCGTCAAAACTTCCCATAGTGACGTCAAATGTTGCATTGTTCTTTTTTTGCCATGGTGTACTGTTGTGGATGAGAATGGAGTTTTTTGCGTGGATGATGATGTTTCTTTCGTTGCCTGTGATTGAGTCGTAGTCTGAGGCGAAGTCTAGTGCTTGAGTCAGTAGGTCTTGCGTGATGGAAGGGTAAAATTCCTGGATATCAAAGGAGATAAAGTTGTGCTGTTGTTTGTCTTGGATGTTGTTGAACCATTTGATTACTGCTGCTGTATTTCTCCATTGGTTGAGTGGTGTTTTGTCCTTGATTTTTGTGTTGACTCTGTCCAGGATTATTTTGCTGATTTTTCCTATTTCAGATTTAGTTGGGTTTATTAGTCGGCATGTTGGGTTATTTGCGAAGTTGGGTTTGTGGTCCTTCAATGTGATGAAGGCTTCCTTGTTGGCTGTGGCGTCCACCCTGTCCTCAATGTCCAGTTCAGCCGCGATCCTTTTATTTTCCAGGTGGATGTTCTGTAAGGTGTTGGGTTGCGCTTTTTTGTATGATTTGGTGATGCTTCTGTCCAGTAAGGTGTGGTGTTCTGGTATGTCCATTCTGTAGAAGTTTGTGGTTTTATCGGCAGCTATGATATATATATATATGTATATATATATATATATATATGTATATATATATATATATATATATATATATATATATATATATATATATTCACTGTTACAAGCAGCCCTCTGAAGGCAGTCAGAACTGACTTAAAATGAGTTTGACACCCAAGGACTAGTGTGTTAAATATTGCCGGTAGCTTAGTAAAGGAAGAAAGAACATGGAAAATAATTTTTCAACTTTAAATGTCTTCTGTCACGTCGCACTTGAACTTCACAGACTGCAGACTCAGCAGCAAGCCCCCCTGTCTTTATGTGCCGTCCCACCATAAATCTGATCAGACCCTTGACGTTTCCATTAGATGAGTGGCCACCTCTCAGACCAGGACTAAGATTGATGATTAAAAGGGATGATTGAGTGAGATTGAAAGATAAATTGCATTAAATGTGCAGTTTAAATATTTAGCACATCCTTATCATAACTGTTCTTAACCCTTGCACTGTTGGGCACGCACACGCCAACCTAACAAACAGCAGCTCCATCCAGCTTTATGTTGTTGTTTTTTTAAACATGTGTTTCTTTTCAGACACATAATTGAAACATATTGTCAAACAAACATCAAATGTGCTGTTTTTTTCCCTAGTAAAAATAATACAAAACAATTTTGACTAGCAACAACGTTTTGCTTTGTGTCATAAGAAAGATGCAACCTTGGCTCAGGGTTTGTTAAAGTCAAAGTACCAATGATAGTCACACACACACACACACACACTAGGTGTGGTGAAATTTGTCCTCTGCATTTGACCCATCCCCTTGTTCACCCCCTGGGAGGTGAGGGGAGCAGTGAGCAGCAGCGGTAGCCGCATACCTGCCAACTACTCCGGTTTTCCCGTAATTAGTACGGTTTTCATCAGCCTATTCCGGGTTACGGTTGCAGTGATAAAAAATACGGTTTTTCATTAATTAAAAAAAAAAATTTTTTTTTAAATGCGCGAGGCTATTTATAGCACCGCTGCCAAGCACGAGGCACCAGTTGCCATTGTTTCCAAACGAGCGAACGATCATGGAATCAGCCGGAGAAAAATCGCAAACGAGTCTTAAACCGAAAAGAAAACTGCAGTCATTCCGTGAAGAATATTCAAAAGCCTATCCGGGAATAATTATCCCTTCCAAAAAGGGTGAAAACTACGCGAATTGCACCTTGTGCAGACAAGATTTTTCGATCGGACACGGAGGAATTAGCGATGTAAAAGACCACGTTGGGACAAAAAAACACAAGTCTAATGCCGTTGCTAAATTTGGATTTTAGCCACAAAAAGGTAATGACACCAATGTTATCTATTGGAATTGTTTAGTACTGTTATACTGTTAAAAGTGTTTATACTATTTATGCTTTCAAGTCCAAGTTGAAGAAATCTTGTTAAATGTTGACAGCATAACTACCAAAATACAGAAGTATGTCCTTAATATTTTTGCAGTGCTATTTCTGTTGAAAAGTTCAAATGATTACATTAGAGATGTGATGTGCCACTTTTCAAGTGTCTGATGGCTTCAATTAATTTTCATTCATTTTTCATATTTTGAATTCTTTTGAAAGGCTTACAAAAAAACTACATTTGAATTGTAATTCCATTCTATTGACAGGACTATTAATTGTAATGAAGTTAGCTTACCATGTTTACAGTATGATAATTGTGATAGAAATGTGAATTTTAGGCACAGAATATTTTTTACAATTGAACAAGGCAGTAGATTATACAAGCTTGGACAGAAAGTTAATAATGACACCAATTTTTTTTTTAATGGAATTGTTTAGTACTGTTTTACCATTTGTTTACTGTAAAAAGTGTTTATACTTTCAATGAACAAATTGAAGTCTTGTGAAAGGTTGACAGGATAACTGGCATTAACTGTCAAAATAATTTCAAACTATTGAAGTTAGCTTACAGAATAAACATGTCAATCAACCCATATGATTTTTGCTGTAATATTTTTGTTTTGAAAAGTCACTGTGACTGATAGAAAAGTGATGGTTTTAGCAACATTTTAACACGTCTGAATGCTAATAATCATTTTTCGGGGGGCGAAGCCTGAACCCCCCATCAGGACTTTGTCCTGGACCTACCGGGGCCTGCGGCCCCTGGACCCTGGCTACTAGGTTTTTCTGATTTCAAAAGTTGGCAGGTATGTAAATCTATGGATAAAAAGCAGAGCCTGGCGACGCATGCGCGTTTATCATAACTCTCTCTCTCTCTCTCTCTCTCTCTCTCTGTCTCTGCCCCTCCCTCACCAATGCTGCTGTTTGTTTTGTTTTTAACCCCTTCTTAACCCTGAACGTACATTGAAAATACACGCAACCCTAACTCAAAATGTTGGACATTTGAGGCATTTAAGAAACTCCGCAAAAGAGGACATGTCCGGTGAAAAGAGGACGTACGGTCAGTCCATCCTAGCCCGTTAGCTGCTAGCATGCCGTGTGTTGTGCCTCGGTGTGCATTGTTTACACAACGTGCGTTACGCTACTTCATATGTCCGTGTGGAAACTTGTTCGGTACAGCTCCGAACCGAACCGGAACCCCCGTAGCGAAACGGTTCAATACAAATACACATGTAATACATCACCATGTTATAATTCCCTGAGTGTTGTGTTTCAGTAGCGCGCTTTAAACACACACAAAAAGACACATAATGTTCCCAGGGCTCTGTGACAGTGCAGGCTAGTTTTAAAAAGCATGCATTGTACGTCTCGTATATCCATCCATCCATCCATCCATCTTCTTCCGCTTATCCGAGGTCGGGTCGCGGGGGCAGCAGCCTAAGCAGGGAAGCCCAGACTTCCCTCTCCCCAGCCACTTCGTCCAGCTCCTCCCGGGGGATCCCGAGGCGTTCCCAGGCCAGCCGGGAGAGATAGCCTTCCCAGCGTGTCCTGGGTCTTCCCCGTGGCCTCCTACCGGTCGGACGTGCCCTAAACACCTTCCTAGGGAGGCGTTCGGGTAGCATCCTGACCAGATGCCCGAACCACCTCATCTGGCTCCTCTCCATGTGGAGGAGCAGCGGCTTTACTTTGAGCTCCCCCCGGATGACAGAGCTTCTCACCCTATCTCTAAGGGAGAGACCCGCCACTCGGCGGAGGAAACTCATTTCGGCCGCTTGTACCCGTGATCTTGTCCTTTCGGTCATGACCCAAAGCTCATGACCATAGGTGAGGATGGGAACGTAGATCGACCGGTAAATCGAGAGCTTTGCCTTCCGGCTCAGCTCCTTCTTCACCACAACGGATCGATACAGCGTCCGCATTACTGAAGACGCCGCACCGATCCGCCTGTCGATCTCACGATCCACTCTTCCCCCACTCGTGAACAAGACTCCGAGGTACTTGAACTCCTCCACTTGGGGCAAGATCTCCTCCCCAACCCGGAGATGGCACTCCACCCTTTTCCGGGAGAGAACCATGGACTCGGACTTGGAGGTGCTGATTCCCATCCCAGTCGCTTCACACTCGGCTGCGAACCGATCCAGTGAGAGCTGAAGATCTTGGCCGGAGGAAGCCATCAGGACCACATCATCTGCAAAAAGCAGAGACCTAATCCTGCAGCCACCAAACCAGATCCCCTCAACGCCCTGACTGCGCCTAGAAATTCTGTCCATAAAGGTTATGAACAGAATGGGTGACAAAGGGCAGCCTTGGCGGAGTCCAACCCTCACTGGAAACGTGTCCGACTTACTGCCGGCAAAGCGGACCAAGCTCTGACACTGATCATACAGGGAGCGAACTGCCACAATCAGACAGTCCGATACCCCGTACTCTCTGAGCACTCCCCACAGGACTTCCCGAGGGACACGGTCGAATGCCTTCTCCAAGTCCACAAAGCACATGTAGACTGGTTGGGCAAACTCCCATGCACCCTCAAGGACCCTGTCGAGAGTATAGAGCTGGTCCACAGTTCCACGACCAGGACGAAAACCACACTGTTCCTCCTGAATCCGAGGTTCGACTATCCGGTGTAGCCTCCTCTCCAGTACACCTGAATAGACCTTACCGGGAAGGCTGAGGAGTGTGATCCCACGATAGTTGGAACACACCCTATGGTTCCCCTTCTTAAAGAGAAAATAAATATACCAGAGGTGTAATGACACCAAGTCAGCTGCGGCTGTTTTTTCCAGGCTTCTGATTGGACAGAATGTGCATGACACAGGTGTGTAGACATAGACAGTTTTGAAACTACACTTGTGTGGATGGAGATGGTTTTAACCTCCAGGACATCAAATGGATAGTTCCACTCCACCCTGGCCTTTTGCACATGCAGTGATGTCACCGTCTCTCGCAGGGACATTGTCAGTGTCTGTGAGGAAGTGCTTGTCAACACCTTTTCCCCAGACAAACATTCCAACGCTGCATTTCAGTCACATTATGTCAATGTTTGCAACTTTGCACATTTTAATAGTAGATTCTGTTTTTATTGTCTCTTTCTGTATACCGTGTAAATAATAGGGTCCAAGCTCCAAACTGATTGTAACACAAAGAAAAAAACAACATAATTCCAACGACTTCATCAATCAATTATGTAGAAGAGGAGTCGGTGACCTGTTCAATCAGTCCTTCGTTGGGATTTTACTGATCGGTCCTGAAAATATTAGGATAATATGACATCATTTTAACCCCTAAATACGCCCGCACGCCCCGCCTCTCTTCAGTCTCCACCCTGCAGCCACACACCACACGCATGCTTGGAATGATGTGCACATCCAGAAGAAATAATGGATCTATGCCATTGCATCAAGGCTTTGAATGATTTTAGGGATGTCCTGATCCAGGTTTTGCACTTCCGATCCGATACTGATACTAACCTATCTGAGCATGTATTAAAGTTTAAAGTTATTTAGCCTACTTAGTTGTCAGAATCATGTTGAAAAGGGTTTTAGTACTCTTGATAACAACTAGCCAGCTGAATTAGGGGAGTTTGAATAATACACAATGGTTGGTAACAAGAAACTGACCTGTTTATTCAAGGATAAACACAAAATAGACAATATTATACATGACAAACAGAAATGGCATCATTGAACTAGGGCTGGGCGATATGGCCTTTTTTTTAATATTGCGATATTTTAAGGCCATATTGCGATACACCATATATATGTGGATATTTATCACAGCAGTATGATGATTCTATGGGTCTACATTAAAACATTCTTCTTCATACTGCATTAATATATGCTACTTTTAAACTTTCATGCAGAGAAGGAAATCACAACTAAAAAAAAATCAAAATTTTTTTCATACGGTGTTGATCTGGAAATGTTTGCCTCTGCATTTTGATGGTGTGGACGTGTGGCACCGAACGGAGATAAGTGTCTCGACAGACGTTACAATATTTGAACAATGATGACAAAAACTGTTTTCTCTGTCGTGTCCGTGTGTCGAAAATTGTTATGCACTTATTTTTTTTATTTGATTTTGTGCGTGGCATAGATTTGCCGTGCGCAGAGGACGCTTGAGCAGTGCGCAATTGCACAGGTGCGCACCTTAGAGGGAACGTTGCTCACACTGCTGCGCTAGCATCACAGCTAACGTTAGCCATGCTGCTACCTCTCTGCTCGGGGAGGGCGTATACGTATGTGACGTATGACGTGACAGTATGTGACGTATGTTGTGACAGTATGTGACGTGTGTAAGAAGGTGCGCTTGTCTGTCTGTGAGAGGGAGACACAGGAAAGAGTGAGAAGAGCCTGTCGTGTAATGCCAGCAGCTAAAAGCAACTGCGTGAGAATTCACAGACTTGTGGATGTGTTGAAGGTGTGCTGGAAAATGCGGAACGGAAATTAGGGAGCAGCAGAAAAGTGGAATGTATTATTTAAATAGGTGCGTTGGAAAACACGGACCGGAGTTTGTTTTTTTTAAACGATCTGGATCGGCATTTTCCCATGCCTTGCCGATACGCATTTTTTGGCAAATATCGGCAGCCGATCCAATCCAAATATCGGATCGGGACATCCATAAATGTTTTACAGCATCCACAACACCCAACGTCTCTCCCACCATTACTCGCCCGAGATGCCAAGCAAATACTCTGTGAACACTGCTCCAAAATACTCTTGTTCTTGGTTTCATGTGGATAGAAGAGTTACATGTGCTGTACTGTGTGCTAAACACAAGGTGGTCAGCTAAAGAAGGATTTCCCCATGAATACACTCTTTATCAAACATGCTGCAACCATTATATCCACACACACACACACACACACACACACACACACACACACACACACACACACACACACACACACAAGAATCCATGACTCCACACCATCTGGGAGTGACAGCCATGATCACCATATTCTTCAAGCCAAATGTAATTTCTAATTGTGAATAATATAGACATTTATTTATTTGATCTCTACTTTAAAATCATTAATGGTAACAAATGCTAGCCAGGTTTTCTTATATTTTTTTAAGTACACTAAATACATTTTTTAGCCAATGGCATACACTAGCTTTAATTTATAATGTCTTTATGATATTTCAATTGTAGATTGTTCATATTTTTGTAAGGAAGTACCGTGTTTTTCGGACTATAAGTCGCAGTTTTTTTCATAGTTGATAAAGACCTCAGAGAGACCGGCACATGATTCCAGTCAAAGGGGCTCTAAAAGAAAAGCTCTTTAAGCACAGTAGGAACAGTAAATGTAGGATATTGAGAGTGTCTTAGAGACTAGGATGACGTAAAGGGCACAAGAAAACATTTCAAATATGCTGGTAGATTAAAATAAATAAAACCAGTGGTACAGGCATTGCTTGTCAGGTTGGAGCCAGTTGAGCTGGGTGTATAAATGACAGTGAGGCGGTACAGCTCGGTTGGTAGAGCGGCCGTGCCAGCAACTTGAGGGTTCCAGGTTCGATCCCCGCGTCCGCCATCCTAGTCACTACCGTTGTGTCCTTGGGCAAGACACTTTCCCACCTGCTCTCAGTGCCACCCACACTGCTTTAAATGGAACTTAGATATTGGCTTTCACTATGTAAACACGCTTTGAGTCACTAGAGAAAAGCGCTATATAAATATAATTCACTTCACTTCCCTGAATGGACAACTTCAAATAAATCTACCTAGGGTGTTAAACATAACATTAAGAGGTTTAAGGTGTATATCATAGGTATTAAAATAAACAATGTCCGCATTGTCAACATTTGGTCAAATAAATTGAGAGATTATTTTCTTTCTGACTTGAAATGTCAACGAGTTTGATGATGTGTATAGTGGCATCAATATGTCATTTCAAGTGAAGTTCACAGACTCCTAGATACTTCACAGCGCTCTCCTTGGTCATTGGAGTACCATTGTCAAAGTAAATGTTCAAATCCACAGATTGTAGCGAGTGGCCAGTTCCAAAAAGCATATAGAGGGATTTTTTCATATTACCGTATTTTTCGGACTATAAATCGCAGTTTTTTTCATAGTTTGGCCAGGGGTGCGACTTATACTCAGGAGCGACTTATGTGTGAAATGATGAACACATTATAATATTATTGATCTCATTGACGTAAGAGACTAGACGTATAAGATTTCATGGGATTTAGCGATTAGTAGTGACAGATTGTATAGCATGTTCTATATGTTATAGTTATTTGAATGACTCTTACCATAATATGTTACGTTAACATACCAGTTGCTTATTTATGCCTCATATAACGTACACTTATTCAGCCTGTTGTTCACTATTCTTCATTTATTTTAAATTGCCTTTCAAATGTCTATTCTTGCTGTTGGCTTTTATCAAATACATTTCCCCCAAAAAATGCGACTTATATATGTTTATTTCATTCTTTATTATGCATTTTTGGCCGGTGCGACTTATACTCCGGAGCGACTTATACTCCGAAAAATACGGTACACTTAATGATTACCGGGCGCAGATGCAGAGGATAATTTCAACACACCTAGTGTGTGTGTGTAACAATCATTGATACTTTAACTTTAAGTTAATCATCTTAATCAAATGATTATAATAATGAATAAAATAATAAGATACCCTTTCCTGCCTACTGCCTTCTGTGATAAAACAGTTTGAGACTATCAGTGTCATGATCAGCCATTAAAGCTTGCTGATAGCAAAGCACTGATTTGGGTAATGATCATCTTGTGTCTAACCTCGTCTTTAAAAGAGGTTGTGCCAGAATTGAGGTCAAGTCAATTTAGAAGTCGTTATGTAAAGTAAAACCTGAAGTGGTCCGTTTTTTCACTTCATGGATTCTCTTGCCAGTGGGGGGTAAATGTTTATGATGGGCTCCTCATCAACCAAGTTTAACGAGCTCAATTAAAAGAACGGTTTCATCTGTGTTTATTGGAACAGAGCTAATGAAGAAGTCACCACATACAAGCTTACCTCCAAGTTCCACAAGATGCTGAAGGGCTATGCTGTGGAATGTGTCGGTGTTTGACTTGACTCACAGACAAGCTTTGCCTTGCAGAACCACTACTTATGGCTATTTACTATTTGTAGCAAGCGACTACCACACATTTCTCATTCAAGTCCCGTTAATCACTCCCCTGAGTGTCAGGTCCTAGTATACCCAAGTCCCCAAAAAAGCTGTCCAAGCTGTGCCTGCAACATCTGTGGTTTTACACCTGCAAAATCAGCATCTCCTCATCCGTTTTGTAAACAAGGCAAAATATCATCTGAAAAACCTCCTTGTCCATTAGGACGTTTCAAGATGTAAAATACCATTTGCAGTATTTCATTTTGGCTGAATCGATCCTGTCAGGCAGCGGTCAACAATAGAGGTGGGAGAAATCATCGATTTTTAAATTCATCACAACTTGGACATTGACGATTATAAAATTGATTAGTAAACGTCGATAATCGATTTATTGTAAATAAAGTAATACAGTCAGTTTTAAAATGAGGCTGACTGCAGCGAGACACCTCACTGAGACATCCCACCAGCTGCTTTATTATAGGGCGCTTGTGTTCCAATTTTGCACACATTTGCATGAATTTAATAAATGTGATGTGAATGTCTTGTTATCATAATATATTGTAGCGTCCCGGAAGAGTTAGTACTGCAAGGGATTCTGGGTATTTGTTCTGTTGTGTTATGGTGCGGATGTTCTCCCGAAATGTTTGTCATTCTTGTTTGGTGTGGGTTCACAGTGTGGCGCATATTTGTAACAGTGTTAAACTTGTTTATACGGCTACCCTCAGTGTGACCTGTATGGCTGTTGACCAAGTATGGATTGCGTTCATTCATGATGAGAACAGCCGTTAGATATTATGTGACTCGGACTGCACGCACGCAAAGGAAATGCCTTTCAGGTTTATTGGCGCTCTGTACCTCTCCCTACGTCCGTGTACACAGCGGCGTTTTAAAACGTCATACATTTTACTTTTAGAAACCGATACCGATAATTATGAAACCGATACCGATAATTTTCCGATATTACATTTAAAAGCATTTATCGGACGATAATATCGGCAGTCCGATATTATCGGACATCCCTAATATGTACATGCATTTATTTATATTTATATTTTTATATATATATATATATATATATATATATATATATATATATATATATATATATATATATATATATATATATAAATGAATGTGTGTAACATATTTTATTGTATTTGTGTGTTGTTTTTTAGAGACAAAACTTTGTATTATTATTAGCTGATGTCATTTATTTTTTTGTCATTGTGCTTTTTGCTGTTTTCCCATTTTTTTGCTGGTGTTTGTTTTTTTCCTGTAATGTGCCTTTGGGCACCCCAGCTGTAGACGCTAACTGTTTATGGCCATGATAGTCTTAGTACTGTAGTATATTTGTTCATCCTCTAGTCGTATAAGGCAGTGTTTTTCAACCACTGTGTGCCGTGGGAAATTATCTAAATTCACCTATTTGGGTTAAAAGTATTTTTTGCAAACCAGTAATTATAATCTGCAAATGATGTTATTGTTGTTGGTTTTTTTTGTTGAGTGTCGGTGCTGTCGAGAGCTCAGCAGAGTAACCGTGGAATACTCTTCCAGCTGGTAGCTAATTGCTTTGTAGATGTCGGAAACAGCGGGAGGCAGTGTGCAGGTAAAAAGGTGTCTAATGCTTAAACCAAAAATAAACAAAAGGTGAGTGCCACTAAGAAAAGACATTGAAGCTTAGGGAAGGCTATGCAGAATGAAACTAAAACTGAACTGGCTACAAAGTAAACAAAAACAGAATGCTGGACGACAGCAAAGACTTACTGTGGAGCAACGACTGCGTCCACAAAGTACATCCGAACATGACA
This sequence comes from Nerophis lumbriciformis, assembly GCF_033978685.3. NCBI lineage: Eukaryota > Metazoa > Chordata > Actinopteri > Syngnathiformes > Syngnathidae > Nerophis > Nerophis lumbriciformis. The sequence continues at coordinate 35,744,476 of NC_084575.2, forward strand.
TGACAATCAACAATGTCCCCACAAAGAAGGATAAAAACAACTGAAATATTCTTGATTGCTAAAACAAAGTAGATGCGGGAAATATCGCTCAAAGGAAGACATGAAACTGCTACAGGAAAATACCAAATAAAGAGAAAAAGCCACCAAAATAGGAGCGCAAGACAAGAACTAAAACTACACACAGGAAAACAGCAAAAAAGTCCAATTAAGTCAGGGTGTGATGTGACAGCTGGTGACAGTACACCTACTTTGAGACAAGAGCTATAGTGACGAATGCTTGGTTATGCTTTAAAGTCATATCCAACAATTGCGACAACAACTTTTTACTGTCAACTGAGTTTCGTTTTTTAGTGATTTCTGCTGGTGGTGTGCCTCCGCATTTTTTCAACGCAAAAAATGTGCCTCGGCTCAAAAAAGGTTGAAAAACACTGATATAAGGGACAGGAGTCAGCGTCGGAAGTAGTCAAATCAGCTGTTCACCTGGCGGGTTGATAAAAGAGGTCCTTCTTTAGCTGCCGCTTTGTTTGATCATATATTACTTCCTTTGCACATGTCAATGCTTACTTTTGTATGCACGATAAATCAACAGAAAATCCGTATTTTAGAGCGATCAGGGTCAGAGTAAACTTGATTGTCCTGTTAAGGAAATGTATCTTGGGCATTGTGTTACATTATTGCTTCATAAGGCATACAAGATGATTAAATCACATTAAAACAAACATTGACAAAGTAGGGCTAAAAACAGAGTATATTAAACCACACTTGCCAACCCTCCCGGATTTTCCGGGAAACTCCCGAAATTCAGCACCTCTCCCGAAAACCTCCCGGGACAAATGTTCTCCCGAAAAACTCCCGAAATTCAGGCGGACCTGAGTGACGTGTTGACAACACACAACAACAGTGTCTACCGTAAAGCAGTTGGTCTGCCGTAAACAGCAATGTTGTGACACTTTTAAACAGGACAATACTGCCATCTACTGTACATGCATATGTGACCCACCCATAATGTGTCACATTTTTGTGTTGATGTATTTATTTTATTTTGTGGTTTGAATTCATTTTTGGAGCTGTCATTACACATTTATCAGTATTCACATTGGTCAGTCGGGGGCAGTAGGGCGTTTCTTCCCAATTGAATGCTATCACCTGCAGACCGGAAGTGTCTTGTCATTCTGATGAGCGCGACCAGTCTGTGAACAATTGAAACGTCCTGTGTGCTTTTTCCTCCTGTATAACAGGTTAGTTTTGGTGAATCAACTCACTGAATAATATCCATGTGATCTTTATAAGTTTAAGTACACATTCTGATGGTGGAGCCTAACTCTAAAGTGTTTGTGAGTTGTAGTTTGTAAATGAACACTGAAATTCAAGTATTTATTTTATTTATATATATATATATATATATATATATATATATATAGCTAGAATTCACTGAAAGTCAAGTATTTCTTATATATATATATATATATATATCTCTTAACCACGCCCCCACCCCCACCCCCCACCTCCCGAAATCGGAGGTCTCAAGGTTGGTGAGTATGACGGTAACACAGGGACATACGGAGAGACTAGATTATATAAAGCGCCAGAAAAGTGCTAGGTGCTAAAGTGTTTATGTTCATTGCACATTGTTCTATTGCACTCTTTGATTTGCAACAGCTGAAATGAATGATCATTTGAGACGGTTTGTTTTGCACTCTCGTGTACGGTGTCTTCTTCCTGGTTGGAGAACTTGCTATTCTGATGACTTGTTGCTTGTCATGATGATCTATGGACTCATAATGTTTTATACCAAGTATCTTCATTGGCTAACATGGTTTTTCACTTACCAAACCACGCTATAATTCCGTATCTGATGAGGCTCTGATTGCCAACACCATACAGCCTCAGTCCTCTAACTAAATATAGTCTCCGTTGCAGTTTGTTGCACAAGTTGTCAATGTACACAGACTCTAGTATTTGGCTTGTCAGCTTACCGTTGTAGGTGATGATGGTCCTGATTGAGAGAAGAGTTGTTTTAGTGTCTGATGTCTGCCTTAATGCATTGTTGCAGCTCAATGATTTGTATGCAGGTTTGCAAGAGGTTGGCTGCCGTGCAGAGAGTGGCTGGATGTGAGGCGGGGGTCTTCAGGGGTTAAAATGCATTCCTGTTGACGGATCTGTTGATCACTCTCCGGTTTGGGGTGCCACTAATGTCATATTGATCTTTTTTTTTACTAATATTTTGCAATCAACCGGTAGGGTACCAAAGATCGACTAGTAGATGGCGATCAACGAGTTGGCAACCCTTGCTCTCAGGCAACAATAGAAAACAATCTCTGTGGAAATGTGCAGCCTGGCGGCAGTGCATCCACAGGTTGACTAGAATGGAAACATGTTGGCCCCGCCTTTAAATGTCTAAACAACCTCGCGCCAACCTATCTCTCCGACCTCCTTCAGCCTTACTGCCCCACCCGATCCTTAAGATCAGCCGATCAGCTGCTGTTGACGGTCCCTGACACAAGGCTGAAGCTTAGAGGTGACAGAGCTTTCGCCGTTGCTGCTCCCAAGCTCTGGAACGACCTACCTCTGAGTGTTAGACAAGCCTCCTCTCTTCCTGTTTTTAAATCTCTCTTAAAAACATACTTTTATTCCATGGCTTTTAACACTGAGTGATATCCATCCTGCAATGGCGCCCCATAATACACCTGCTGTGAACCTGTTTTTATGTTTTTATTTATTCTATTTTAATTATTATTTTTTTATCGTGTTCTGTTTGTGTTGTGTTGTGTTTGCTCGGTACTCGTTTTATCTTTTAACCTGCTCATTGTACAGCACTTTGGCTACCCCTGTGGTAAATTTTAAATGTGCTTTATAAATAAAGTTGATTTGATTTGATTTGATTTACGCATCTCATGGAAATACAGGGCTGTAGTGACCCCGATAGGGACAAGCAGTAGAAAATGGATGGATGGATGAAAACACAGGCTTGCATAGTGTATGTTTGTGTGTGCATGTTCAACGTCGTCTCAGCAGGTATAACCTTTTACCTTTATTAATTTTGTCTTCTCTAAACTTTGAATACTAGTAATAGATTACATTTATATAGCACTTTTCTAGACACTTAAACTCCTTTAAAGGGAAAACTGAGAACTCATCATTCATTCACTCTAGCCAAAGCTGCACTGGGTTAGACTGACAGAAACCTAGTTGCCAATTTGCGCCTATGGCCTTTCCGACCACCATCAAACATTTATTCAGATTTATACGGGATTTGTACCAAGAACCCTCAATTTTATAGACTGCCCCTCTGCCATCTTAGCCATGCCGCACAATGTCCAAGTTTTCAGTGTTGAAGTACTTTTTGCACAGCTTGCAGTTCTCTAACAAGGAACTGAATGATTTAAATTCACAAGAGTACTTTTTTTTAAACTGTCAAATAAAGGCCTGTACTATACTAACATCCTACATTACAGTCTCTCTAGATCAATGAGACTTTGTGACTTATTAAGCTCAGTGACCTCTTCCCTCTGAGTAAGTCTGGTCTCAGTCCCATGATGTCCAAATGTGAACAACATGATGACGACAATTGTTTTAATAGCAATTTGAATTCCCTGGTCTATGCCATTTAATACTTTATTATAAAAGAGCAATTTGTGCAAAAAGGACTGAGACATTGAAGAGTTGAACATACGTAAAATAAAGCTCACTTGTTAAGGTTATAGTGCATTTTAGGTTCATCCTTAGAACGTTCTGTAAAAAGTGTGTTCTTTTTGTCGGCGGTCTTGGAAGAAGAAATATGGTACACAATGATTTAATATCTCAGCAAAGCATTAACACTCGCGCCTTTTTATTGCAGTTGCTCAGAAGATCGTGGCCATCAGGAAGAAGCAGCAGCTGTCCATCGGCCCGTGTAAATCACTGCCCAACTCTCCCAGTCACTCGTCCGTCTGTGCCACCCAGGTGCCCAGCGTCCAGGCCAACCAGGTCAGTGGGACGACTTCAAGTGCAATGTCTGCTCGCTCATTACTTTGACCCTCCTTTCTTCCTTTTTGACCGCAGGGACACAATTGTGTTCTTAAAGCTACCATTCTGCTCAGGCAGTGCAGGGTGTGTACACCAGGTCATTAGCTGCGGCAACCAAGTCATTAGAGGAGCATCATTAGACCCAACAATGAATGAAAGTGTCCTTAATCTTCTTGGACCTCTTCTAATTCCAACCACTGCCCATTGAGGTTTTATGCCATAAGATTTATTTGACGCCTTTTCAACTTCAATATTTTCAACCCGTTTCCTAAAAAAAATAACAAATTAAACTAGATTACTGCAAACACACTATCATTTTTTTACAAATACATGTTTGATATCAAATCAAATATCAAAATGATCTTAATCACCTTTATGGAATAACATACCTGCCAACTACTCCGGTTTTCCCGTAATTAGTACGGTTTTCATCAACCTATTCCGGGTTACGGTTGCAGTGATAAAAAATATGGTTTTTCATTAATTACATTTTTTTTAATTTTTTTAAAAGTTTTATTCACGAAATCGCGTAACAACAATGACAATCGACACTGCTTCCCGTAACTTCCTATCGAGCCATTCCGAATGCCATGCGCGAGGCTATTTATAGCACCGCTGCCAAGCACGAGTTTCCAAACGAGCGAACGATCATGGAATCAGCCGGAGAAAAATCGCAAACGAGTCTTAAACCGAAAAGAAAACTGCAGTCATTCCGTGAAGAATATTCAAAAGCCTATCCGGGAATAATTATCCGTTCCAAAAAGGGTGAAAACTACGCGAATTGCACCTTGTGCAGACAAGATTTTTCGATCGGACACGGAGGAATTAGCCATGTAAAAGACCACGTTGGGACAAAAAAACACAAGTCTAATGGGACGGCGTGGCGCAGTGGGAGAGTGGCCGTGCGCAACCCGAGGGTCCCTGGTTCAATCCCCACCTAGTACCAACCTCGTCATGTCCGTTGTGTCCTGAGCAAGACACTTCACCCTTGCTCCTGATGGGTGCTGGTTAGCGCCTTGCATGGCAGCTCCCTCCATCAGTGTGTGAATGTGTGTGTGAATGGGTGAATGTGGAAGTAGTGTCAAAGCGCTTTGAGTACCTTGAAGGTAGAAAAGCGCTATACAAGTACAACCCATTTATCATTATCATTTATCATTTAATGCCGTTGCTAAATTTGGATTTTAGCCACAAAAAGGTAATGACACCAATGTTATCTATTGGAATTGTTTAGTACTGTTATACTGTTAAAAGTGTTTATACTATTTATGCTTTCAAGTCCAAGTTGAAGAAATCTTGTTAAATGTTGACAGCATAACTACCAAAATACAGAAGTATGTCCTTAATATTTTTGCAGTGCTATTTCTGTTGAAAAGTTCAAATGATTACATTAGAGATGTGATGTGCCACTTTTCAAGTGTCTGATGGCTTCAATTAATTTTCATTCATTTTTCATATTTTGAATTCTTTTGAAAGGCTTACAAAAAAACTACATTTGAATTGTAATTCCATGCTATTGACAGGACTATTAATTGTAATGAAGTTAGCTTACCATGTTTACAGTATGATAATTGTGATAGAAATGTGAATTTTAGGCACAGAATATTTTTTACAATTGAACAAGGCAGTAGATTATACAAGCTTGGACAGAAAGTTAATAATGACACCAATTTTTTTTTTAATAGAATTGTTTAGTACTGTTTTACCATTTGTTTACTGTAAAAAGTGTTTATACTTTCAATGAACAAATTGAAGTCTTGTGAAAGGTTGACAGGATAACTGGCATTAACTGTCAAAATAATTTCAAACTATTGAAGTTAGCTTACAGAATAAACATGTCAATCAACCCATATGATTTTTGCTGTAATATTTTTGTTTTGAAAAGTCACTGTGACTGATAGAAAAGTGATGGTTTTAGCAACATTTTAACCTGTCTGAATGCAATCAATCATTTTGCGTCGGGGGGCGAAGCCTGAACCCCCCAACAGGACTTTGTCCTGGACCTACCGGGGCCTGCGGCCCCTGGACCCTGGCTACTAGGTTTTTCTGATTTCAAAAGTTGGCAGGTATGGAATAAGCTTATTGTCACTTATTGGAGCTACAAGTAAAAATGACGTGAAAGTGTTAGTATTTATTTATACATCGGAAATTTGTTTGTACCGTATTTTTCAGACTATAAGTCGCAGTTTTTTTCATAGTTTGGCCGGGGGTGCGACTTATACTCAGGAGCGACTTATGTGTGAAATGATGAACACATTAGCGTAAAATATGAAATAATATTATTGATCTCATTCACGTAAGAGACTAGACGTATAAGATTTCATGGGATTTAGCGATTAGGAGTGACAGATTGTATAGCATGTTCTATATGTTATAGTTATTTGAATGACTCTTACCATAATATGTTACGTTAACATACCAGTTGGTTATTTATGCCTCATATAACGTACACTTATTCAGCCTGTTGTTCACTATTCTTTGTTTATTTTAAATTGCCTTTCAAATGTCTATTCTTGCTGTTGGCTTTTATCAAATACGTTTCCCCAAAAAATGCGACTTATACCGTATTTTCCGCACCATAAGGCGCCCTGGGTTATAAGCCGCGCCTTCAATGAACGGCATATTTCAAAACTTTGTCCACCTATAAGCCGCCCCGTGTTATAAGCCGCATCTAACTGCGCTAAAGGAATGTCAAAAAAACAGTCAGATAGGTCAGTCAAACTTTAATAATATATTAAAAACCAGCGTGATGTGGGCGCGCATGGAGTCGTATATCAACATGGACGGAGCTGCGTGAAAAAAGCCACCCGGCCTCTTCGCGTAAACTTACCTTAACCACTCGCTCATCTTTTCTTCATCCATCCATCCCTTCGAGTTAGCTTTTATGATGACGCCGGCTGGAAAGGTCTCTTTTGGCAAGGTCTTCCTTTTGAATATCACCATGGGTGGAAGTTTCTGGCCATTAGCATGGCAAGCTAGAACCACAGTGAAGGATGACTTCTCATTCCCTGTGGTGCGAATATTCACCGTACGTGCTCCCGTTGTATCCACAGTGCGGTTCACAGGAATATCAAAAGTCAGTGGAACCTCGTCCATGTTGATAATGTTCTCTGGCCGGATCTTTTTTTCAGCTATCTTGTTTTTACAATATGCACGGAAAGTAGCCAGCTTTTCTTGAAAGTCTTTAGGCAGTTGCTGTGAAATAGTAGTCCGTGTGCGGATGGAGAGATTGCGTCTTTTCATGAACCGGAAACCTGTCGCTTAGTAGGAGCCATTTTGTGGTCTTTACAGATGTAAACACACAAAGGAAATGAAACGTAATATCCGCGCGCTTCTTCTTCTTCTACGCGGGCGGGTGGTTGCTTACAGTAGAAGAAGAAGCGCTTCCTGTTCTATGGGGGCGGGTGCTTACCTTGGCGGTTGCTTGCGTAGAAGAAGAAGCACTTCTTCTTCTACGGGGAAAAAAGATGGCGGCTGTTTACCGTAGTTGCGAGACCGAAACTTTATGAAAATTAATCTTAATATTAATCCATATATAAAGCGCACCGGGTTATAAGCCGCACTGTCAACTTTTGAGTAAATTTGTGGTTTTTAGGTGCGGCTAATAGTGCGGAAAATACGGTATATGTTTTTTTCCTTCTTTATTATGCATTTTCGGCAGGTGCGACTTATACTCCGGAGCGACTTATACTCCGAAAAATACGGTATTAGGGTCTATTGCACACAAAACAAGTCACATGACACAAGAACCAAATGAATGTCTCAACTAGGGTTGTCCCCATACCAATATTTTGGTACTTGTATCAAAATGTATTTCGATACTTTTCTAAATAAAGGGGATCACAAACATTGGCATTATTGGCTTAATTTGAAGAAAACATCTTACAGTACATTAAACATATGTTTCCTATTGCAATCAAAGAACAATTTAGTCCTTAAATAAAATAGTGAACATACTAGACAACTTGTTTTTTAGTAGTAAGTAAACAAAGAAAGACTCCTAACGGGGTGTTTAAGGGATGAATGAGTGGTCCCTGACACATTATTTTCCCAAACAAATTTCCCTTCTCCTAACAAAGAAATAATTTCTCTCACATTTCTGTGATATTCTGCATTTAACAGCAGATTTCATTATATGTGACTCTGAATGTGAAAATCATATGCCATATTTTTTTGTTGAGTTTAGTGATTATTGATGAAGCAATGTGTGAAATAATAAGTAGCAACCATAGTAAGATCCCAAACTTCTAGTAGACGTGCTTTTTTCCACTCATTCGCTCCTTATCCGTTCCAGTGTTACAAGTTCTGGAATTTGCATGCATGTTGCATTATTTGTTTTTATATATATATATATATATATATGTATATATATATATATATATATACAAACCCTGTTTCCGTATGAGTTGAGTTGTGTTAGATGTAAATATAAACGGAATACAATGATTTGCAAATCATTTTCAAGCCATATTCAGTTGAATATGCTACAAAGACAACATATTTGATGTTCAAACTCATAAACATTTTTTTTTGTTGCAAATAATCATTAACTTTAGAATTTGATGGCAGCAACACGTGACAAAGAAGTTGGGAAAGGTGGCAATAAATACTGATAAAGTTGAGGAATGCTCATCAAACACTTATTTGGAACATCCCACAGGTGTGCAGGCTAATTGGGAACAGGTGGGTGCCATGATTGGGTATAAAAGTAGATTCCATGAACTGCTCAGTCATTCACAAACAAGGATGGGGCGAGGGTCACCACTTTGTCAACAAATGCCTGAGCAAATTGTTGAACAGTTTAAGAAAAAACTTTCTCAAGCAGCTATTGCAAGGAATTTAGGGATTTCACCATCTACGCTCCGTAATATCATCAAAGGGTTCAGAGAATGTGGAGAAATCACTGCACGTAAGCAGCTAAGCCCGTGACCTTCCATCCCTCAGGCTGTACTGCATCAACAAGCGACATCAGTGTGTAAAGGATATCACCACATGGGCTCAGGAACACTTCAGAAACCCACTGTCAGTAACTACAGTTGGTCGCTACATCTGTAAGTGCAAGTTAAAACTCTCCTATGCACAGCGAAAACTGTTTATCAACAACACCCAGAAACGTTGTTGGCTTCGCTGGGCCTGAGCTCATCTAAGATGGACTGATACAAAGTGGAAAAGTGTTCTGTGGTCTGACGAGTCCACATTTCAAATTGTTTTTGGAAGCTGTGGACGTCGTGTCCTCCGGACCAAAGAGGAAAAGAACCATCCGGATTGTTATAGGCGCAAAGTGTAAAAGCCAGCATGTGTGATGGTATGGGGGTGTATTAGTGCCCAAGACATGGGTAACTTACACATCTGTGAAGGCACCATTAATGCTGAAAGGTACATACAGGTTTTGGAGCAACATATGTTGCCATCCAAGCAACGTTACCATGGACGCCCCTGCTTATTTCAGCAAGACAATGCCAAGCCACGTGGCTTCATAGTAAAAGAGTGCGGGTACTAGACTGGCCTGCCTGTAGTCCAGACCTGTCTCCCATTGAAAATGTGAAGCCTAAAATAGCACAAGGGAGACCCCCGGACTGTTGAACAACTTAAGCTGTACATCAAGCAAGAATGGGAAAGAATTCCACCTGAGAAGCTTCAAAAATGTTTCTCCTCAGTTCCCAAACGTTTACTGAGTGTTGTTAAAAGGAAAGGCCATGTAACACAGTGGTGAACATGCCCTTTCCCAACTACTTTGGCACGTGTTGCAGCCATGAAATTCTAAGTTAATTATTATTTGCAAAAAAAAAAAAAAAAAGTTTGAGTTTGAACATCAAATATGTTGTCTTTGTAGCATATTCAACTGAATATGGCTTGAAAAGGATTTGCAAATCCTTGTATTCCGTTTATATTTACATATAACACAATTTCCCAACTCATATGGAAACGGGGTTTGTAAATAGATGACCATAGTCACCATAACTAGTATATCATGCAAAAGCGCGGATTCCAAGCATGTAAAGACTTAGTATAGTTGAAGACTTCCGGTCATTATAAAACATGAGTGCACATCATAATGGCAGCTACACTTTACATCTTAAAGATCTAAAAAAAATGATTTGGGAATGTCCGGCGGGCCAGATTGAAAAGCTGAACGGGCCCCATGTGGCCCCCGGGCCTTCATGTGTCCAGGTCTGCTCTAACCAAAGAAATGTAATTTTGACGCTGCCTGAATTTTCTTTTTGTTCCTTTTTCGATTCAGACGACAAATGGCGGGGGCGGTTTGAGTGACTACTCCTCATCGGTGCCGTCCACACCGAGCACCAGCCAGAAAGAGCTGCGCATCGATGTGCCGCAGACCACCAACACGCCCACGCCCGTCCGCAAGCAGTCCAAGCGACGCTCCAACCTGTTCACCGTAAGCACGCGCGTGTGTGCGGCGTGATTAGCAACTCTTAGTGATGTCAAACCCGATTAAAGTGCGTCCCTTCCACAGTCCAGGAAGGCCAGTGAGACGGAGAAGGATAAGAAAAGTCTGGAGGCTCGAGCCGACAGCATCGGCAGCGGGCGAGCTATTCCCATAAAACAGGTAAAACTTCCTGTCTGCTCCTTTTTCATTAAGAGTGAAATCACACGCTTGACATCAATTAGAGTGCCAGGCTCTCTCGAGCGGATCATTAGGAGACGTACTCCTCCCATCCCTCTGTTCACCTACTTCATTGGCCACTTCACGCCATCAAGCTGCTTCCTTTGCTTCGGCTCTCTCATCTGCAGCCGCGCACTTTGGCAGGCGCAGCAGCGTTTTAAGGAAAGAAAGGCTCGGCAGAAACGGGAGGGGGAGCGACCTGCTGTGACAGCCAGGCGAGCGTCTGAATTGCCTCTTAATTTGCGGCAAATGTGCCACAGCAGCAGTGGGTGATCCAGCAGGGCTCCTCCCGACAAGCATATCAGGCAATTAGTGAGCACTAATCATGACCCTCGTGTCGCTGCCGCAGCCTCGTTTGTAATCTCTTAATGAACAAATTGCATCTCTGATTAGGGGCTGACACACCAGGAGAGAGAGCAGGCCACACCGAGATGCTATAGCGGAGGTGCCACTAATTGCCTTCA